>NC_053128.1:3016345-3148845 GCF_010015445.1 Perca fluviatilis
CATATCAATCTTGATTTAGTTCATTTAACTCATAGGGCCTATCTATGAAATTAGAAGTAAAGTTCTTTACTTGCTGACTGCGTGAGCCCCACAGCGGCCTCAGTACAGAAGAAATTGTGAGACGACTCCATGGAGACACCAGAGATTGTTGAAGTTCACTTCATGCAGATTTATTTGCAACTAGTCTATATCCACGACGTTCCACTTCCGGGATTGCTCCTTTGCCGCTGGAAATTCTGCCGGATGTCCCTTTTTTCGGCTAAATGTCCGTTACCTTCCACTTTCCACTTTGTGTAGGAATTTTAAACTCTGGTCGATTTACGAGGACTATGGTTGAAGGAACACACAGACTTATTGGGACTTTAGCTTATTCACCGTATCCCCCAGAGTTAGATAAGTCCATACCCATCTCATCTTCGTGCGTGTCGTAACTCTGTCTGAAGCACCCACCGCTAGCCTAGCTTAGCACAGATCCTGGAGGTAACTGGCTCCATCTAGCCTAGCTTAGCACAGATCCTGGAGGTAACCAGCTCCATCTAGCCTACTGCTCCCAATAAGTGACAAAATAACGCCAACAGTTTCCTATTTACATGTTGTGATTTGTATAGTAACAACGTGTACAATAACAAGGTCACATGAGACACAGCCGTCTTCTAAACGTATACACACTGGGAACTACTTCTTAGAAGGGGAAGCACTGCTACTTCTGCTACTTGGGCGGAGTGATTTGCTCGCGGTGAGGAGCAGAGAGTTCGCCTGGAGTTCGCTCAGAGTTGGAGTAATAATCACTCCGCCCAAGTAGAAGTGCTTCGCCTTCTGAGAAATATCCCTCTGAATTTGCAAAACAAAGGCTTGTAATACAGTGTTACTTGAGTTTGGCTCTGAATTAACCAAGCATTGTGTGGAATCATTCCATCCAAACTCATGTAAAGTTCTGAAATCAAACTCTGACACACCAAAGTAGTTATTGATATTCTTTAATGAGCGTATTCATCTTTAGTGATATGAGTTTCTCTCTGGGTTTAACCAAGTGTGCCCGTTGTGGACAAAATAAAACACCAGCACATCACAACATGAGAAACATCACATACATAACCTTAAACATTACAAGCCACTTCCAAAGATGCATTCATAATGAATCAGTACAATTGCAAGAATGGAGAAAAAGACAGTTGATCTGTATAGGCCTTAATTGCCTCACAGTGATCGTTAACATCAAAGCAACATTTTGTTTTGGGTTGATCTGAAATAATAATAGGCCTATATAATTTCCTCTTGTCTGCTGTAATATTGTAGGCTACATCACAGGCCCTCCACAACACAGTATGCAGTTAAATAGCTTACTTTTTAAACAGTGACGACAGACAAAACTATTAAAATTCACTTGCTTACACAAGACACAGGAAAAGCTAAAACAACGTGTTACCTTTGGCGTATCTTAGAAAAATACCCGACATATCTGTTATGATTTGTCTATCAACACTTTTCAAATGTACAGCTTAATGTCCACAATTATGTTATCGAGCTTATATTATGTTTAGTTTGTAGTCAGGATCAATCAATCAATTAAGTCACCAACATCTGTCAGGAGAGCGAGAATAGCAGGTGATGCTCTGTATCCAAACTAGCAAACAATTGTAAGCAGTGATGGATGCTCGGCTAGTTAAAGAAATTCTGGATTTCAAGCAGACTGTTGAGACCTTTTAACTCACTCAAACACGAGTCATGACATGGTGTGCTTCCTGGTAAGCCTTTTCGGAGGGCTAAATAACGGAAAATCCGAACACAGGCGTACCCTTGTAACGCCACTAAATCGCAGTGTTATGTCATAAAACGAAGGGCAGAGAGTTACCAACTCATAAATAAGGAAGGTAAATCAGACAACAGCACTGTTTTCAATTGCGTAACTGAATTTTAAAACGTTGATATTTCAATATTTATGCAATGTAATCCCTCGACGGGCAGTTCTATTACCAGTGCCATAGGACGCGGGGTGAACACGGCATCACCTGGCAAAAGTCCACAGGAAGCCAACGACATATTTGTTGAGTTCCATGCCAGTGCCATTGGGGCTCACTGTGGAGTAGATAAAACCATGCATGCTATCCTGCAACGACATTACTGGCCTGGTATGAAAGCAGACATCACAAAATGGGTGAGTGCATTATTATTAATAAATAAAATATTTCTGTGAAGCTTATGAAAATATTGAGGCTACATATGTCACAAGTGTTCTCAATTGTTTTTACTTTGTTAGATTGCACAGTGTGATGACTGTCGGAGGAAGAGGGCCTCTATAAAGGAAAAGATGCAGTACAAACCTATAGAGTGAATCTGACCTCATTACACATTGAAGTCTTATTTATGTTACTCTTTAGTTTGCATTTATTGTTTCTGAGCCATTTGAACTTGTTGGAATGGACCTGGTTGACAAATTAAAATGCTCCAACAAAGGACACAGTTACATGTTATGGTGGACTATTTCACCAAATGGATGGAAGTATATCCACTGAAAAGTAAGAGGGCTGAAGAAGTTTCAGAGTGCATAATGGACTTCTTTTATAAATATGGTGCACCCAAATGCATTCTTACTGACCAGGGCAAATAATTTGTTGACAAAGTAAGTCAAATTCTGACATATTTGATATCACTATTCTTGTACATCAAATCACAGGAAAAAAAAAAAAAAAAAACATTCATTTTCATATCCACTGTGCCCCATACCACTCACAAACCAATGGCTTGGTGGAAAGGCTCAATAGCACCATTCAAGCACCAATAGTATGTTTTTACATATTTCTATATATGATATAACTGTGTGTAATTATGGTGAATCATTTTATTCATTTTCAATATCAGGGCTTTGAAAAAGAATAAAAATGATGCAGGCCCACCTAAGCGACTGGGACGAATATATAAAGCCCACCGTATTTGGTCTATGCTCCAAAAAACAAATCGCGACAAAATACTCCCCATAATACCTCATGTATGGAAGGGAGGCCCGTTACCCGTCTGAAATTCCAGACAAGTGGCAGGTATAATGGCATTTTCCTGCAGTATAGAACTACTTTGGCAATAATGGTATTTGCTTTAACCTGTACTTGTGTTGTCCACCAATGTTAAAATATAACTGACGAGGAAGTCAATGCACTGGCTGGAAACAAGGAGGTATCATTAACTTCCAAACTCTGTTTCCAAAGTGGAGGCCAATATATTGGCAGGACAAGAGAGGTTGCAGATGAGTAAACATTCATTGGGCCAGGATGATTGCTTTGTGGTGGGGGACCTGGTGTTAAGAAAAAAAAAAAACATTCGCCAGGAACAAAGAAAGGGGGGCAAATTAGTACCTGATTTATTGGGTCCGTACACAATTCTTAACATTGATGGGAAAAGTGCTGACCTTCAAACAGAAGGAAAAGTATTTGAGAAAATAAACACTGACCACCTCAAAAAATGTGGAACCCCAGCCGAGAATACCAGCTAAATGGATTGCTGCCTCCACGCCTCCTACAGCACTGCAGCCTAGCCCCTTGAGGTGTCCCAGGGTTCCCCAATCCCCCATTTTACCACTGAGTCCACAATCGTGCACCTTGTCCACAAGTCTCCAGTGTCCTGTCTGTAAACCTTCAAATTCACTCACCCCAGAGAAACATAAGTATAACTTTCATTGCAAATGACATACTGAAAGCCATCTACATATATACAGAACTCTGTCATTTGCATCAGGACTTGGGTGACCTTTTGGAAACTGATGTTGCATTCAATTACAAATTAGTCCTTGGTAAATAACGGTCTTCTAATTCTAAGTAATAGCAGAAATTTGGTCTGAAAAACAGCAAGGGGTGCTGTGGAGCAAGGTAGGACCCTATAAATTGTTTGCCAGAGACCTGCAGAATCTGGCCCCTGGAAGACAGGTAGAGAGTAAGATAAATGCATTCATTGAATATTGTCATGTACAAGCTTAAATATATTTCAAAGACCAATATGTAACGCCACACAATTGTCACTTAAGGTTTTAAATGCATTTATCCATGGCATCATTCTAAAGTTGCAAGAAAAAACAAAGTTCTTTGTCGACTCATTTGAGAGGACTGCGATGTGGCGAGGATCATTCAGGGGATTAAAGAAGGTGACTACTTTCAAATTCTGTTCATAAATGGTTACAATACATTTAAGTATTTATTCATTTTGTGTATGTTTTCAGATTGACCCAATGGCCTATGATGTTCTAAATAGGACCAGTTTGTGACAAACATCACATGATACTTGTGGTGAGAATGTACATACAACATAAAATAACTATTTAATGTGATATTCCATCCTCTTTACATGATCTCGCATGTATTGTGAAGGTCATTCGTCCAAAGGAGAAGCGGGCGCTTTACATTGACGCCCTTGGAGAAACCCCTGACCAAATAAAAATATGCAAGGATATCACAAGGCAAGTTATGTCAGTGGTAATGTCATAAAAATGTTCTTAGGTCCAAATAACTATATTTTGCTAATCTACAGATCTTTCAGAGACACAAAAATATCCATATACTGTATCGCAATGGACTTGCGATCAAATTAACCATCCACATCAGCAGGACTCAATGTCCTGTGGGGCATTAGTCCGCAAGGTATGTGTGAAAATTACCCTTTGTTGAATACAGCTATTGCCTGTTACTAATTGTACTGTGTCTTTTGTAGTTTGCAGAGCTTGTCCTTAATGAGGAGTTGGGGAATGGCAGTACTGTTGAGGCTGCAACTACTCAGTTGACTGGTAGCTGATTCAGGTTTGTTTGTATTTTTATGTCAATTTATCATCATTAATGTGTCTGAGAAACTATTTACACTTGTGTAATGTGTTAGAAAACCTGTCAGAGCATGTGGCAATGCATGCCAAAGTCCAGGAAGAAATAAAGATGGTCATGATGACTGGGTAAGCATATTCAAAATTCTGTATATTTACAAATGTAATGTAAAAATGATCTACTGCCATTCTTTTTCTCAGATCCAGTGCACAACATGCAGTTTGAACCAGAACTACTTTTGTCCAGCATGTAATTTATAAAAAACCTCTTGTATGGGTTGTTGTTGTTGTTGTTGTAGTATTGTGTAGGGCGGCTGTGGCTCAGGTGGTCAGTGGATGCAACCTTAGAGAAAAGTCTCCTCTCTGAAACTGCTGGGCCTAAATTGTTCTTAAACGTTACACACTAAATTAAAACATTAACCCAATGCGTGTGGAATTAACACCCATATTGATATATGATGGATGGTGAATCCTGCTAAACTTATATTACTTAGAAAGAAAAGTAAATCTAAACCTAAAGTATAATTACATAGTGAGGTTACATTTAAACTTCACAAAATAATATCTAATAAAATATTTACAAGAAGAGCGTACTTTTTCCTACCACACCACCTCCACAGTCCTGTTTTGTCATATCACACATTATGTTATGTATTAACTTAACAGTTACGTACAAACCCCAATTCCAATGAAGTTTGGACATTGTGTAAAACGTAAATAAAAACTGAATACGATTTGCAAATCCTTTTTAACCTATATTCAATTGAATACACAACACAGACAAGATATTTAATGTTCAAACTGAGAAACATTGTTTTTTTGCAAATATTCACTCATTTTGAATTTGATGCCTGCAACACATTCGAAAAAAGATAGGAGAGGGCCATGTTTACCACTGTGTTACATCACCTTTCCTTATAACATCCCTCAATAACTGTTTGGGAACTGAGGAACTTTTTGGATCTTTGTAGGTGGAATTCTTTGCCATTCTATTTAAAGATTATTTTTTTGGGGCTTTTCCCTTTATTTGTAAGTGGATAGACATGAAAGGGGGAGAGAGAGGGGGGATGACACGCAGCAAAGGGCAGCAGGTCGGATTCGAAACCTAGCGCCACTGCAGGACTCAGCCAACATGGGGCGAACACTCTTACTGGGTGAGCTAGAGGCCACCCCTGCCATTCTTGCCTGATGTACGACTTCAGTTGCTCAACAGTCCGAGGTCTCCGTTGTCGTATTTTGCGCTCTATAATGAGAGACAGGTCTGGACTGCAGACAGGCCAGTCTAGTACCTGCACTCTTTTAGCCATACTGTTGTAACATGTGCACAATGTGGCTTGGCATTGTCTTGCTGAAATAAGCAGGGACGTCCCTGAAAAAGACCATCTCAGATGAGCTCAGGCCCAGAGAAGAGTTTCTGGGTGGTGTTGATATATGGCTTTCGCTTTGCATGGTAGAGTTTTAAATTGCACTTGTAGATGTAGCGACAAACTGTCTTAACTGACAATAGTTTTCCAAAGTGTTCCTGAGCCCACAAGGTAATATCCTTTACATAATGATGTCAGATTTAACGCAGTGCTGCCTGAGGGATCAAAGGTCACGTGCATCCAATGTTGGATTTCGGCCTTGCCATTTACTTGTAGAGATTTCTCCAGATTCTCTGAATCTTGTAATGATATTATGGACTGTAGATGATGAAATCCCTTGTAATTGTACGTTGAGAAACGTTCTCAAACTGTTGGACTATTTGCTCACGCAGTTGTTCACGAAGTGGTGAACCTCACCCCAACCTTGCTTGCTCATGATATCACATTTTGTTACATTATGTTTTGTTAGGTTGCCATGTGTTACTTTACAATTAGTCATCTTGTTTTGGTATGTCATGGCATGATTAATTAAGTTACTGTGTGTTCAGACTACTGGGGACAAAGCAAGTATGTTTTTTTTTAATGGAAGCGGGTGAAATGAAGCTACAAACTGACACCCGACACTTGTCACTGCGGGACAGCCATGATGTGCTACAAATGAAAGTTGAGCTGGCATTAATTAACGTTCAGCGCTCCAATGGCATTCCCGCTGAATTTCATTAGTGGTTCAACATGCCCTTGTTCACCTAAGCCTACAACTGGCGGTGGATTCATAGTTTGGCTGAAAGTGAACAGAGCTGTTCCATTTAATTATAAACCAAATACTACACACCTGAACATGTTTCAGCAGCAACGTGATCTGAATTTGGGGAGAAATTAACAACATTGGCATCCAAGATTACAGCTTACCTTGACTTGGCATGTAGCTAGGCCTACTTGTGACAATGTAAATATAGCAGTAGCCTAGCCAAGACTAGAAAAAACTGTTGAAACAGGAGCGTTCGGAACAGTTGGAAATCTGAGGTTTTTGCTCGTGGGGATTTCTCTGAAATGCGTTTACCTAATTATTTAAAGCTCTGGCCAAGTTTAACGTAAAAATCTGACATTGTAACATTATAGATATGACAGAAAAGCATAAAAGGTTCCTTTTAATGGAAGAATGGACTTATCAAGTCAGCTCTTGGACAAGTAGATTTGAAATTGTCCAATAGATTCATGATCTTTGTGGTAGTTGTAGATTTAAAACGAAAGAAAAGAGCCCCAAAACCTCAGTGTGGAACGAGATCTTTACAAACACACATTACATGTCACAGCCATCTTAGAATCTAATGAATAGGCTGAAAGCAGCAAATAGACTGCTCCAGTTTTTAACAGGGCGAGGGCAGCAGCTTAAACTGCCACCACCCCCACCTCCAACCCTCCCTCCATTAGTGTGTGTCCCAGGGTCAGGCTGTCTATTTCAGTATGAAAGTCCTGCAGGCAGCCTTGTGACCCTGGAGGTTCTGCTGCCTCTGAGATACCAGCCCTGAAATTAACAACCCTCTCCCTCCTCCTTATCCACTTTTATCTTTTATCCTTCCTTCCTTCTGTCTTCGCTCTTCTGTTTCTCTTATTCTTCCCTCTCCTCCTTTAACTCTCCCCTTCTTCATCTTGTTTTCACTCAGACTTGTCTGTCCTTCTAATCCTTTTCTCTTCCCTTTTTTCTTCTTCATCACTTTTTATCATCGACCTAATGGCCTTCCTGCTCTCATCTCTCCTCCTTCAGATGATTCATCTTCAACTATGAACAGGCAGGGAATTCTCCCCTGCTTTAAACACCTTGTTCTTTTGCGAAACATTTAATCACATCTATACATGAGCATGAATGTTCAATCAAATGAAAACTATTAGGGTACTAAAAGTTGGACTGAACTGTCTTTACTTGTGTACCTATATGGTCAAAATTGTAATTACCAAACAGAAGAAATAAACATTTTAGTGTAAACATTAGTGTTCATGTGACTTGAGTACTCGTACTCAAGTCACTATTCTCTGGACTCATGACTCGACTTGGACTCACGCACTGATGACTTGGAAATGAGGATTTATGAAATCACACTCGAGTGTTCGAAGTTGGATGAAGTTTCTGACTACTTTTATGTGTAACAGGCAGTCATGGAGCACTTGAGTACTGGACTTGTGACTCCACTCAAACTCAAACTCAGGTAATGGTGACTTGATTTGGACTGGACTCGGAATGTTCTTTGGTGACTCGGACTTGGACTTAAACACTGGGGACTCGAGACTTGACTCGGACTCTACAGTTGGTGACTCGACTACAAAACTGCATGCTCTTAAATGTAATTTATAACATATTCCATTAGATTCCTCAAATTAAGTAACGTATTCTAAATACTTCTAAATCATCTTGCTTAGCTTATTTGTCTGTCTTATATTTCCATGGCCAAAACACATTCCTGACAGTGTCCTGGCTGAGCGTCTTCTCTGCCATTGTCGTGTGCGCACACCAATTGTTGCACTAAAAAAAAAGAAATCTGTTCATGGAAATGTGTGTCTTTTATGAATTTTAGAGAAAATAAAACAGAAACCAACTACAAGGGCACTTAGAGAGTGCAGACTTCCACAAATGCCATGCCTTATTTCCCAATGTTAACGGAAATCGATAAATAGTTTGTGTATTCAACCTGTGAATTTGTATCCCACCCGTGAATTTGCTGTGTTTTTCCAGAAAACGTTTCTCATTTTAGAGCTAATATAACCATTAAATCCTGCCTCACTTCACCTGTACCCCAATTTACTGTCACAAGCTCAATGATGACATCCTCACCTGTCAACTCCAAAGATCTGGAGGAAGGAATTCAGCACCTAAAGTCTTGCTCTTGTTCTTTTTATTCCATCTCTACCAAACGGTTTAAATCTTAAATCTCTCCAAAGTCTTTCATGCTTTATAAATACCACAGAAAAATGTATTAATAGCTCCCTGCAGACTGGCATTTTCCCTGCTTCTCTCAAGCGTGCTGTTGTCTCACCTCCGTTAAAGAAAAAAGTTGGATCCAGGAATAATGAATAGCAATTTCCAATATCCCTTTTATAAGCGACTGGAAGAATATCTTTCAATTCACAATATATGTGATACATACCAACAGAGATGGCAAAAGTACTCACTTCCCGTACTTAAGTAGAAGTACAGATACTTGTGTTAAAAAATACTCTGGTAAAAGTAGAAGTACTGATTTAACTTCTTTACTTAAGTAAAAGTAACAAAGTACAGGCTTTGAAATGTACTTAAAGTATAAAAGTAAAAGTAGCCTTGCAAATGACAACCACTTTTTATGCAAAGCTACCTGGACCACACACGTTACTAGAGTGCAAGATGAGAAACTTCAGTGGACATAAAAACCAGGCTCTTTATATGCCATTGTCTACATTTTAAATGGATGTCTGCCAAACATCACATATATGATTATTGTGACAGAGACTGGGACTCCAGCTTAATAAGATTCTGACTGAGTAGCAAGATATGAATTCAATTGTGATTCTGTGAGAATTCACAGATCCAGTTTCTCTTTTTTAAATCGTCCCCTTAACATTTAAAGGAATCTACATGTATGTGTGTGTGCTCAAATATAGAAAGAAAATAAAGGATACAATATGAATTACTAAACATAGATTAATTAAGAAGTTCCCCATACTTTTAGAGTTACACAGCACATTGGCCAGGAGTCATACTTGATGCCTCCTAGCCTATCTCAAACATCTCTCTCAGATAAGGCCAGGGATGATTGGGAATGTCTTGTTGCTTGTCTGCCTAATCTCTGGGATCTCTGTTTTCTTCATTTTCAATCATGTCGCCGTCCATACTACTAGTGCTAACGTTACCACCATCAAGCTGCAATTATTTGCCGCAAATGAATGCAGAATGCGGCCGAATCTGTTGAGTCGTCTTGTAGTGGTGCGTTACATGCAACGTAGCCTACAGTATATTCCCATCCAATTAGATTGAAATCGGTATTGATCAAGTGAAAAATAATAACGGTAACTCCAGTGAAATTATTTGAAACTTGCTAGTGAGGACTAGATTAGGACCGTATTTAAAGCTGATGCTGGTTTCAAACCTTGCCAGGTGTGTCTGTAAAACACGGACAGAGACAACTTCTCTCTTTTGATGCATTACAAGCAACGTGAAACCTAGCTAACAGGTGAAGAACACAAACAACTAGCTAACTTACTTTAACTGTGCAGGAACTATAGACCAATACAACAACAGGCTTACATGAACTGACAACATAAGTTATACTACTTACAGTTCTCAAGGACGCACACACACGATCTCAACTGATTATCCTCCGGACAGCAGTCTCTCTTTCTTTTTTCTCACTTTTTTCTGTGTGGCGCACGCGCCCGCTCGTGGTGTGAGGCGCCTGTCCGCGCTATTCTCCGACATTACGACCTCTTGTACAAAACTAAAGTAACGAGCCAATTTAAAAAATGTAAGGAGTAGAAAGTACCGATATTCGTGTTAAAATGTAAGGAGTAAAAGTAAAAAGTCGCCACAAAAAAAAATAGTAAAGTAGAAATATACACAAAATAAAAATATTGTACTGTTATACAAAATGAAAAGCCAGCCTGTTTACTCTTAACAAGAGAGTTATGTTGGTACTGTAAATTTACAGTACCAACATAACTCTCTTGTTCAAATAATTCAAAAGTTGTAGTGCAAAAAGAACAAAACACTGCAGTGCATAGTATAGACATTCCTGAGAGTGTTTAACAATATAAAATTCCTGTTTTCAGTTTTACAGTCCCAACATAAATCTCTCCTGTACAAAGCTACTGCAATCTGCTTGCTACCGTTAGCTAGATCTAACAGCTGTGCACTTTGGGGGTGCTAGGCTAACCAACGCATCTTAGCTCTCTGTGCAGTTTGTTTGTGCTAGGTTAGTAGCTAACGTTCACGTTAGCTAATGTTAGCTACTATAGATAGCTGTGTTCTGCAGCCGTAAGCTAGCTACCATTCAAGCCAACATTAGATGATAACTAACGTTACCTAAACACAGCTGTCTAGGCGCCAGTAGCTAGCTAACGTTAGCTACTAACGTAGCACAAACAAACTGCACGGAGAGCTAAGATAGTTAGCTAGCACCACCGAAGTGCACAGAGCTCAAGCTACACAACACACTACGCAAACATGAAATTAATTTAGCCAACGTTAGTACTACTTGTTATTGTCTCCTTCACGAGTGGCAATGGGGTACCACCGTTTCAGATGCTCCCACATTGCTGTTGTGCTGGTGTGGTATGCCAACTCCAGAGCTGCCAGCTCTCACGCATTGTCCGTGAGACACACTCATTTGATTGGTATCACACGCCACACCCCCGATTTCTCACGCTGAAATGTCAACCCGGTCGCAAAATTACGACTCCCACTATGGCCACGCCAAGACCCGCCCTACAAAGGAGCTTGATTGGTTGGGGTTAGGCATTTCACTTTGAGTGGTTAAGGTTAGGATAGCTGATTGGTCAGGGGCTAGGACCTCTACATGTAAGCATGGACACCTGGCCAATAGTAACGTGTGAATGCTATTGAAGGGCGGGTCTTGGCGTGGCCATAGTGGGAAAAAAATGTTGCAACCCGGTCGGTCAAATGCCTGCAAGATGAGTTTATCTATAGATCTACCTGTCGAGCCGCTCGTGATCAACTAGTTATGCTTTCAGAGACGGTGAGGGGGTTCAGGAGCGCTCCCTGTCTGTGGAATTTTTGAAATGTTGCAAATGTGAGAACATTTCTTCACGAGCCATCCCAGGCGCATTTCCCCGTCTTCAGGTATGCTTTGAGTATTACAGACCCGTCCGTCGCTTTGTGTCCACTCTCTCTGTAAAAATAGAGGTGACCAGCGCGGCTGGTACGTGTAGCAACTTTAGTTAAGGGCCGTTACAGAGTCAACGCGAGCAACGCGAACAAGCATAGTCTAAACAGTGGACGCAAGTAGACGCAAGCGTCACGGGCGATGCGTGAAATGCAATACACCGCCCACGCAACGGGGTAGCAGAGTGCTCCACGGTGTTCGGTCGGCAGAGCCAGACCCTCCCGGAGAGTGGCTCTCGTCAGGGAGCAGCTGGCTGGCTGACTTCTTTTTATCAGATGCTGGCGTGTTTCCCCACCAGTACAGTGTACTACGATTGGGTAGCACTGACCAATACATTGATAAAAGGTCGCATAAACATGGTTTAGCAGGTTTTAAAAATATATAAATACATTTGGGTCTCTCTCTCTCTCTCTCTCTCTCTCCTGCTGTACGCTATTTCAGCCTCTTGAGGAGGGCACACAGCATAGACACACACACACACAACGTTGATACATACCGAAAAATGTGACTCAGTTGTCCTATGTTTGATGAATTTGCTCAGCTAAGTTGATTCAATATTTTTGGATAATGTACAATATAGTATCATATTTAAATATAGGGCACTACTACAATACATGCAGTGTCGCCCCCACCGACAACGCATAGTATTGACTAGGACGACACATTTGGCTACGCATCGACGCATAATGGCGGCCGAAGCGTAGCGATGCGTAGCCTTGCGGACGCGTATGCGTACCGATGCGTTGACTCTGTAACGACCCTAATTCTAGTGGACTCACTCTGCTGTGGGCAGTGACGCGTTGCATCCGTGCTCTACCTCCGATGAAGAGCAGCGTACATCCACCTCTTTGTCAGAGACCCAAATGGGCCTCTGTGTCTGTCAGACGGTCTGAATGAGATACTACCATATCAGCAGAGCAATAACATGCACAGAATATTACAACTCTCCAAATTTCAGAGAATACAGATGGGAGGAGTTATATTTTGAATGTGCACAAAGTTGTAAACATGAGCAGAAATCTGATGTAAAACATCTGCGCTATTGAAGTCCAGGGGTTTATAAATTAATTAAAATGAATTAATGTATGATTCACATGAATAAGTGCCACATGCACATTTAAAGAGATTTACTTCCCCAACAAAAGAGGAGGGAAGAGTAAATTGTTGACTCAGAGAGATGACGTTAAATTAGAAAAAGTTGATCTACTAGACTATAGAATAGTTGAAAGTAATACAGAATGCCTGAGGGCCTTATTTTTCTATATTTTCAATTGTTTCCAGCATAAATTGATGTAGAAAAGGGTAAAAATAGGTACATAAAAATCCAGTGTTTAATGCTCAAAATTATATGTCTCCTCACAAAATCTGTAAACAAAACCTATGCAATTTGGTTGCCAGGCCATGCAGCTGTGACTGGTCCATATGTTTGTGCCAGCTCACCGGGGGGGGAGAGATACTGGGAAACTTTGGGTCACTATTGTGCTTCTCTAACCTCTGTGCATCTCTAAATGTAACTGTAAATAATTCATTAAATGTTTCATAAAATGGATGCATGGTCACAGAGGACGAGGGGCAAACATTTGGTCTTTGGCCACCAGTCCCCCCTGGTGTCCAAAAAATGGTTATTTCTATTTATTTAGTTTTAAAGGATTAGAATGTTTGTATATCTGTGGTTTTCATTCTTTAGAATTCCAGTGGTCCTAGTAGATCCCTTTGGTAGACCAATGTTAATTTAACTTTGGGTCTCTGGTCCCTACACTGAGAACCACTAGTGAGTGAGTGAGTGAGTGAGTGAGTGAGTGAGTGAGTGTGTGTGTGTGTGTTGTAGTAAAGAGAGAGAATGGGAGAAGGAAGTTTGTGTGAGGTGGACCTGCTACTGTCATATGCTGCACTGTCTCTTCATGTGGCACATTATGTTTGGCACATTGTATGGGTCACTTCTTATATCATAAAGGTAATACAATGTGTAATCAAGTGATGACTGATTAATGTAAATGCTAAATGCCCTAATACCTGTTGATACTACAACATGCAAAGTCTGCACATATCATGTAAGACTCGATTTCTCCATTTCTTTGCACAAAACTCTCCAGAAAGTGCCATTTAATGTTTTTTTTTTTTTTTTTAAATCCCAGGGGGGCATACCCCCGGACCCCCCTAGGGAGAACCCCCCCACATAACAAATCACAATTTAAACCCTGACAGTAATGATGCTGAATGAGCCAAAGAAATTTGCTTTGTACGCAGCAAAATTTGGGTTCGCCCCACCAAATCTCACTCCAAGGTTTTGGGAAAAGTTGGCAGCTCAGCAACTCCATTTGGCAAAGAGCACAAATAATGACACCTTTACGTTTGGGACTAAATTTAATGTATTCCCATACCTTCGATGATTTAGGACGAGCTGTTTTTTAGGACTTTTTCTTTTATTTAGGGCTTTTTGCAGGGCGTTGTTGGGAATTCTGTGAGCAGGTTGCCGTTTTGTCCTGATTACTTCTAATGCCAAATTGAAATAATTTAACATGTTTTGTTATATGTTACTAGGCTAATCTTGCCATTGCGAATGAAAAATGCATTTCTGTATCAAAACCTGGCACATGAGGGCGCCCGGATAGCTCAGTTGGTAGAGCGGGCGCCCATATATAGAGGTTTACTCCTCGGCGGGTTCGACTCCGACCTGCGGCCCTTTACTGCATGTCATTCCCCCTCTCTCTCCCCTTTCATTTCTCCAGCTGTCCTGTCAATAGTGGCCTAAAAATGCCAAAAAAATAATCTTAAAAAAAACGGCGCATGTGGGAAATATAACAATTAGCATATGTCTGACAGCGGGGACGTAATAAACAAATGTTTTTTTATTCCTGCTTCTGCCCACTCCCGCAGTGTGTGTGTTGCTTCCCGGCCACACCGCAAAAATGAGATTGACTGTCAAAAGATTGACCATTGATTTTGAGTCTTCTCCTGTCCCCCAGGGACAAATGCTTTACTGTGTAGTATTATAAAAAATATGCCTACCTGTCGGTAATTAGTAACAAAATTACATTCTTCAATAATCAATTTTTCTAGTGCAATAAGGGCAAAGGGACATTGTATTCATTTATTTCACGTTTTTGTTTTCTAACGTTGGCTGTGGTTTGTTTTACTTATGCGATTGCGTTTCCCGGTCTTTTGACACACTGAAACCGATTTTATGTCAGTTCCGGTTGATTGTATCCCTAAGCGTAGGAGAGCCCTGGTAAGGAAAGAGAGAGAGAGTAGGAGTGTTAAAAAAAGTGTTTTGCTGGTGTTTAACTGGATGCTCCACGTGCGTTCAGTGTTTTCTTATAAAACCTAGATAGGCAAACCTATTGACGTCCTTGCGGCCTATTTTTGGACTGCCCGCTCTCGCGAGATTTGTGTTGGGTCCCAATCAGGCCTGCACGATATTAGGAAAATATTTAATTGCGATTATTTTGACTGATATTGCGATTGCAATATGATTGATGATACTGGAGGGAATGATACTTTTTGTATGATTATTTTCATTGAAAATATAAAAATGAAAATAAAATGATTGAAGTGTGATTTCTTTTTTTTGCAAGGATCTGTACCAAACAAAGATGTATTCTTTAGTCTGTAGGATAGGATTTGTAGGCCGGGATGTCTCTGCAGCACCACAATACTTTATTTTAGAATGGTTTGACACATATTTTGCCTTTAACAAATATTGCGCCCCCCTGCGATTTGCATATTGCACTAGTTCATATTGCAATTTCCATAAAATTGCGATTAATTGTGCAGCCCTAGTCCCAATGCGGTCCTCTACTTCACAGTTCAGTCAGATTTTTGCGATTTGGAGCTTTGTAGAGCTGGTGGCAAATAAACTGGCCTGTCATAGTTGAATGGATCTTTATGAATTCACTGGCAAAAATTGTCCAAATCTATGCTGCATAGGTTAGTTAAGAATATGTTTACTTTTGCATTTGGAAGATATATAACACATTTTAATTTTTATAGACAAACAAGGCAATATTGCAGCTGCCTACGGTACTCCCAACTGCACCTTACAAACTGGGGAAAATAGTTTTCCGTCCCAGCAGCCTGGAGATGCGCAGGGCCTTCATGATGTCAATCCTGTGAGTTCAGATCAGTCACTTTTAATATCCAAAGTAGCATTTACTGTTTTCATATCCAGTAATTATTGGATATCAGCTCATTTTCATATCAACTCTTTTGGCTGCTGTGGATGTCTGTTTCAAGACATTTTTTATGTTCGATGTTGGTTATTCAAAACCTTGTGCTAAAGTTTAGGAGTTCATCCAGACTACCGTCTTTCAGATACCAGGACATGAATCAAACGTTGTCAAATTAATGAAAGCTCAGATTGCTATGTAGTTTTTATGGCACACGTTTGATATAAGATTTTTAAATTGGTTCGATAGTTCAATGCATTATTTTGAGAAATTTTGACTATTTTGTCCGTTTACTGATATAAGTGAATGCACACATATGTTTTAAATCAGAAAATGTAAAATTACTTTTGTATTCTTTTATACAACTTTTAATGTTAACTGAAATGAATTTTAATGTTTAATTTTGTCTTAAGTGATATATTTGGCTTGTATCAATAAAAACAAAATGCTGGGATGGTATGTTCTTGATTATTTCATAATTTCGTCAATACATTTCTTAATGCAAAAAAATCAAGCGAAAAAAGTTTTTACCCAATAACATGGACATTTTAACCCATTTTTGGGTAGAAAATATAACCCAACATGCTGGGTCAAAGCCATAACCCAACCCTGCTGGGTTAAAACAACCCAGTGCTGGGTTGGTCCATATTAGCACTGGGTTACCAAGATAACCCAAGTTGGGTTATTTTTAACCCAGCAGTTCTAAGAGTGTATATATCATTTAAAGGTGGATCATCAGCCAGTACAAGCACTGATTTTGCACACTATTATTAGTTATTTGTAATAAATCTATGTTCTTTACCACATGGTGGCCTTGTGCATCATATCTGTTTGGGTGTGTAATATCCTTTCTACATTCTGACTTCCTACACATGAAGACAGGTGCAATTCAGCCCTTTCCAATGAGAACGTAACACTAAAATATGTATCAAAGCTTAATCAGATCAAACAAAAGCCCCTGAGAAGGACCATTTATAGGGTTAGAGGGTAATAAAAAAATATGTAAATCGGTCTCACTTTAGTCTTTATATGCTTTTTTTGTACAGTATGTGTGCTTAAACTAAAATTTAGAATACACAAGTTGGTTCAGTTCCATGTGAAGTGGCCATATGTTACAATGAGGGGGGGCCCTGAACCAAATCCTGCTTCTGGCCCCCAAAGATCTAGGCAGATCCTGCTCAAGACAATCTGGCAGAGGGTAAGTGAATCTGCAGTATGAGAATAAGTGGCTGACGAAGATAATGAGATTCAGGAGTGGCATTAGACAGTGGCAGGGAAGCACAGGTGAGGATAATGAGCTACTTGCAAGGCAGATGGGGATAGCAGGCTCTGTAAGGACAGGGGAGTAGTGATCAGGCAAGTGAACACAGGGCAAAAAGCATGAAATAAGTCACTAAAGTTAAAGGCACTGAACAGGGTGCCTGGTTAGCTCACCTGGTAGAGCAGGCGCCGCGGGTTAGACTCCGACCTGTGGCCCTTTGCTGCATGTTATTCCCCCTCTCTCTCCCCTTACAAGTCTAAACTTTGCTATATCAATAAAGGCCTAAAATGTCCCAAAAAAAAGGCATTGTCACACAACCCCAGGTGATTTCAGTTATTGTGGCTGATTAGACCTCGGCTCGGGTTGAAGTGGGCCAGAGCTTAGATTGGAATTTATTAGGTCACAAATTTTTTCTACCAATAAGAATGGTAAGGCCGGTTACACACTGGGTGCGTGGCGTGAGCGTGTCCGTTTATATTTCGGCTCCCATGTTAACAGGTTAGAGCTTACACACTGCCTGCGTGACAAGCACGTCTCAGGCGCGGCTCGAAAACGCGTGTCTGCTAGAAATAGAACCAACGCCTATTTTTCATGCAACACGCAAGCGTGTTGGAAGCGTTTCCAGGCAAAATATAATAGGAAAAGATGTTTATATGTCATTTAGACACAAATACATATTAATAAATGACATGTTGATGTTTGAAAGTCCCTAGGTTTTGATATATAAAGGCAGATATATAAATGTAATTTAAAAAATCTAATTTCTAATATTGCACCTGTCAATACAGAACGAAATATTCTGTAGCCTATTTTGCGGTCAATACTGCTGACGTTGTCTTTGCTGTAATCAGATCAGTATATATTTGTTTAACATGGTATTTCATTTTATCGATGGGAAACATCCATGTGTCCAGACAAGGCTAGCAGCAGCAGCGCCGCGTCAGACACGTGTCTGGTGTGTAAAGACATACACACAAAAATCCATGCAGCTGACACGCAACAGAAACGCCACGCTCACGCCACGCAGGCAGTGTGTAACCAGCCTAAAGCTGTCATTTGTCCTGCCCCAACTGGTGAAACAAAGCTAACAAGAGACTCAGGAAGAGGTCCAATCAACCAGATTAACTCAAAACACCTGTGTGAGTGTTCAGGGCATTTTCACTCGTGACAAAAGTATCTTTATAGTTTATATTTCCTCACGTAAAAATTAGAAAAGGCAGAGTAACCAGACCAACAGACCAAAGTCCTGCTAGCGTCCGCTAGATAACAGCCACAATTTGTAAGAAAACAGAATACTGATTATTTAGCTACTCTTAGAGCCTTACTAGTTATTAAGCATAGGCTGTAATAAATCATTTCTTCTGGGTCTGAAAAGTGAAGCCAATGAGGAAGTGCCTTAAACCTAGATTCTATCTATCCAATGATTGCAAAAATAAGTCTGTTTCTATAGACGTCTATGAGAAAATTACCCTATGTTTCACTTGACTAATTATCTCAAAACAATTTAATTAACATTTTATGGCCTCAATCGCTAAACTCTTTTGGGTGTTGTCCGTTAGTTAACCTCTGAGACTGAAGGGGTCGTATACGACCCAAAATGATCTGATTCATATTTTAATAATTTTATAGCAATAAGGTGGTGTCTTTGTAGCCCTTACGGGAGGTTTTCTATCCAGCCTGGAACTTGTGCCTTTTTTCGGGGTCGTTGAGCAATGAATCCAAATTCTTGATCCAAGATTTATCCACTTGATGTCCATAATTTATAAATTGTTCAGTCATTGCTGCCGCTACCTTCGATGCTAGCGTCCATCTTGAAATTCCCATGATGCTTTGCGAGAGCTTGTTGATGTTTTGTCAACCAATGGAAGGCTGGTCCGGCATCCATGCGAGTGTGCGTCATTGCGCATGAACCACAGCTAGAATATAGTGGAGAGTAATGACCCAGGGCAAAGTAGTTTGACAAGACTTAACCAGACATGGAGAAAAATGGCATTCCCAAGAACTATGGATGTAAATGCAGCACTGAAAATGTTTTTTGATGCGGATGATCAAGGACATTTAGGAGAAGAGTTTTTTGACCGATGAGGAGCTGGCTTACCAGGATGGTCTAGATCCAGCTGAAGAGTAAGTGGCATTTATTTATTTAATGTAAAAGTATAAAAACAGAGTAGTTGTAGATTTCAATTTGTCTCCCAGCCATTTTTTACTTAGAGATAAGGTGAATGTCCCAATCCCCCACACAAATGATGTTGCGGTGGGGGGGTAGGGCTTTCAACACTTCTCACCTTTTAACTGTGGGGGGTTGGGGGTACAGAATCAAGAAATTTCAGCCATTGTTCTCTTATGCCGTGTGAGAAATAAAATACAAAAACTGTATATGTAGGATCTAATACTTTTCTTTCTTTATTTGTTTTACAGTGGTGATTATGAAGAAGACACCACCCCACCCACCCAAGCAAAACAAGAAAGCTCCCATTCTTCTGATGAGGAGGGTTCCTTCCACCTCTGATGCAGCATCCCAGCAGCTGCTAGGAATGGGTCATGGACGGATGCTGTCAAGGTCACGAGGGAGAGAGCGGTCGAGATCCAGATCTGGCAGCTTGAGGGGTCGACAGAGACGCAGTCATGAACCATGGAACACTGAGAGACAATCAGACATCTCTCCAGTACCCAAAAGGTTTGTCCCAGCAAGAAAGCCAGGAAATCAGTTTAGCACCTCATCCATTTACAAACGTTTTATCAGTGACAATGCAGCAACCACTTTGTGCAATGCAAAAATGCTGCAAAAAACATTGCCAGTGGCAAAAAATATTCTTGGACAAACCTCACTGTTCAAAATCTTTTCAAATATTTAGGACTCACTTTCTTTTGTGCATTGGTGAGACTTACAAATATCCGGGACTACTGAAAGAAAAAGAAAATTTTCAGCCAACAGTTTCCCCGCAAAGTGCTGACACATGACAGGTATCAGGTCATTTCCTGGGACATTCACATGAGTGAGCCTGATGAAGATGTCCAAAACGACAGGAAGAAAGGGACACCAGCTTATGACCGGCTGTTTCGACTGAAGCCCCTTTTAGATGACATCAGACAGTCATGCAAAGCATTGTACCACCCACGGCAGAACCTTTCAGTGGACGAGAGGATGGTGGCAACACAGGCCCACACCAGCACGACGCAATACATGAAGGGGAAGCCAACCAAGTGGGGATTCAAACTTTTTGTACTGGCACACAGCAGCATTGGGTACACTTTGGACTTTGTTGTATACACAGGGAAGTCTGTATTTGCTTCTGGTGTAGGACTGGCATATGACTCTGTTATATCCCTCATAAACAAACCACACCTAGGCAGTGGCTACAATGTTTATGTAGACAACTTTTACACAAGTCCAAAGTTATTCAAGGATCTGTACAGTATGAACTTTGGAGTATGCGGCACCTACAGGGACAACAGACGAGGATGCCCCCGCACAACCACAAATGCCATAAAGAAAAAGGATCCGAGGGGCGACCAACAGCTTCTTGCGTCACAAGGACTTTTGTGCAGAGAAGCAGCAACAGCCCATGACCCACAGGGCTTTTCTGGAGGAGCTGACAGCCCAGCTATGTGGTGTTACAGTTGATGCCCCCACTCAGAAACAGAGTGACCATGTACCTGTGCCAACGTCTGAACAAACAGAAACCAGCAGGAGGGGCTCATATGTTAGAAAATCAAGTGTGAACTGCAGGCAGACAAGGCAGGTCAAACAGTCCACCCACCTGGAAATGCAAAGCATGTGATGTGACCCTCTGTGGTATTGCAGACAGGAACTGTTTTGAGGATTGGCATCAATAAATTTGATGAGGGAAAAAACATTTTTTGTAAAAATGTAAATAGTTTTAGCTCTGTATAAGTTATAATGTTAATTTCTGAGCTCCAAGACTCCAAAGACATAAGACAACTGTTTTACAGAGGAAATATGCTTAGCATTTATTGTTTTGTGCGATTTCAATAAATATCTGAGTGATTCAATTTCCGTTTTATTTTTTCAATTGTCTTTATGGTCCCATAACTTATTTTACATTCAAGTGACATCAATGCAGCACAAATATTCTGACAGCCCAATGTTTCCTGAAAAAAATGACTCAAAGGGCTTTGGTTGCCTGGAAATGTCTTATTCAGCGGTTCTGCCAACCAATCTAGCTAGCTAGCAGGCAGCTGGTAACTTAACAGACCAGCACTGTGTACTGCCATACATGTTGATGAACAGCGCCAGTACCCGGAGGTCCGTGTTTACTTGCCGGTAAATCTCTGCTGGATGACTCGCTTGAAAATCAGCAGCTTTTCCTTTTTAGCGTTTAGCTTAGCGCAGCGGCCCATTGCAACCATCCATTCGCATAGAACCGAGATGGGGACATCGCCGCTTCGAAACCACAGATGTCACGGATGCTACATCCACTATTTTTTAGGGTCTCGCTTGAGTTACGGTCATGGGGTTATTAAAATCTACGGGTTCATCCTCTGGAATGCAGGAATGGGATCAGGAAAGTTCATGGACATCTGACCTGTAGTTTTTGATTTATCTCACTCTGGACCAAAGTGTTGGACAGACGGAGAGACCTAGAGTCAAACAGTATCTGCCGTATTAGCAGTAGCAAGTGATAAATGTAACAGTGGTTTAGGTTTAGTAACTATAACCAGCAGAGGCGACTCAACAAAGTTTCTAATGAAGAGCTGGTGTTACCTCCGTGCACACACACACACACACACACACACAGATGAGCTGTGGGAGTTGAATTGCCCTTTGCTAAGCCCTCTGGAACAAAACTCATCATCCCTTACATCATTTCTGTCTCGCCTCGCTTTCTCTCCATCTTTCTCCTTTCTACTTTAACCAATCGTTGACACGGAGAGGGAAGTCAGTGTCTCTGCTGAATACTGGAGTCATTATTTCAACTTTTGTATCTCTGAATGAAGTCTGAGACGCCTACACATATTGGACTATAAATAAAACGTCTGAGTCTGAATCCACGGCATTCTGTCTTGAGATGTCATATATGTAGTGTCAATCCTGGACAAATTCCCTCATTAAATGAGTCCTACAGTATATAATTGGTTTTAATGTGTTTACAGGTTATGTAATGGATGGATTACATAACTTCGTTAGTTGCTGCCGGATGCCTTTCCTCACTGTCTTTCTACTTTGTTAGACATTTATTTTAGGTTAAATATCTTATGTGGGGTTCTTGTAAACAAGCAAAAACTCTTTACATTCAGTGTTTCTTACCAAAACTTGTACGTATCAGCAGCTGGGGTCTGCCTGTCAGGAAGGATCCACATGCACAGTAAGGTGTTTAGCCTTTGAGCTTTGAGTCGAGCCTGGAGGAAACTATGGTGTTAAATGCTCAACTTTAATCACCTGATTGGTCTATATCGACATAATTTCATTTCTGGGATTGTTCAGGTGCTGACGGAAATTCCGCTGGATGTCCCTCATTTTTGTTTTGGTATTCAAAACTGGATTTTTGAAGACTATGGTTAACTGCTCCTCAGATCTCTGCAGGGTATATCCAGACAGCTTGCTAGACTATCTGTCCAATCTGAGTTTTCTGTTGCACAACTTTTTAATTTACACGTTCCACCCCGAGGCTGTTTTGCAGAGGCACCGTTATTGCGTTGGGTGCTTAGCGCCGCCCAAGACGACTGATTGGTTTAAAGAAATGCCAATAAACCAGAGTACGTTTTTCTCAATGTTGTGTGGACTAGCCAGACCCTCCTCCGCAGCGCTGTGTAAGAAGGTCTGGCAATGCAAGACCACTGAACAGCAATCTCATATTGGCATGTTCTCTTGCAGGTGAGATGTAGGTTGGTGTGGAGGATGTGTGACAAGGCCGGAATAATGTACCATGGGCCCTGGGGTTCCAACTTTTTGAAGGCCCTCCCATAAGCACCATCATGTCTTAACTATTGCCTGGTCCAACCTGCACAAACATCAAAATAATGCATCAACAATAACTAATGAACGAACACACACACACACACACACACACACACACACACACACACACACACACACACACACACACACACACACACACACACACACACACAGCAGGCTCTTTGCCCAAATTAAAGTGGCAGAGTCTAAATGGCCACAATAAAAGAGAGCACCAATGTCCAAAAACAAAACAATCATACAATGCATCTCACTTTGCTGTAATTGCATCCCTTCCACAGGGAGAAATCATGAGAGGAGAGAGGCAACGAGCAAATGGGTTTTAGAGGGATGAGACGTCCTTTTCTCTGAAACATCACATGAATTCGTCAGCTGTTTGGGCGGAGTTAGCAACCTTTTAAGCTGCACGGCTTCCGGGAAGGCTGCTCTCGTGTTTCATCAGCAATACCTCCTCGGTGATCCCTGCTCGATGCTCACTCCTCGGGGAAGAAACAAGGGCTTTGAGACGGCCTTCACGGAGGAGCGACAGAACCACTTTCAGTCCTACCGAGGAGCTATCAAATAAGGGACTATGGGGAATATGCAGACTCATCCGCACAGAGATAATAACGATAATAAGCCCTAGCTTATAATTCCCAACGCCGCTATTGCGAACAGTGCGCATGTTAATTGTTTTGACACTTAGAAGTCCGCAGGGGACTGAAGCTTTGTGTACTGCGGTCGACAGCATTGTGTACTTATAGAACACTGGCAAGTGAAGCCTGCATGCATCTTCTTGTCCACTCACAAGTGGTGGTGCAAGTATAAGAATATAAGAAGGCAGACAAAGACCAGGAAGTGAGGTGACCTAAAACTAGACAAGATGGTGACTATCAAAATAAAACGGTAAGGGGCAAAGACATACAGAATAAACATGACACAAAAACATGTCCTTTATGAGCAAGATTTACACATGACAAAATTAGTCTTAAAAAAAGATTGCACACAATTACTATAATTTATATTATATAGATATTACGGTCCCTCTGAACCTTCGTCAAGAGTGTTACGTTACGTTTCGACAATAAAAATGACCTCAAAGACGCAAAGTTATGCAGTTTCTGTGTGAGTGTATGAACTCAATGGTTGGTGGTGCAATTGACTGCGATGCAAGGGGCACCAGTTAAAATATTGCCTATAGGACACCAAATTGGTCATGGCCAGTCCTAAGCAGGGACACTTTCACACACACATTAAGAATAAGAACAAACATCCAGACAGTTTTTAGGTGAAACAAGTGTTTGTTTTGGAATATATCAGTATTAACGTCACAATCTGTGATTAGCAGAACTGTTGGCTTACTAATCAATCACAGTCCAGCCTGGATGATGGCCAATAATACCTTGATTTAGGAAAATAAGGGATGAAGTTAAACCAGCTCCATTACTCTTAGTAAGCCTCATCATGATTTATCTCTCTGTTACCAAAGCAAACAAACAGTAATGCAGCAAAAAAAGAACAACTTTGATTTAACTGTCATTTAGTTTAGCTTTAAAGGTACAATATGGAACTTTTCTGCATTAAAATGTCTAAAAATGACCATACCTATGTTATATATTTTTTTGAGTTGTGTACACTATCCCAAATGTTTCCATCAAATGGCAAACCCAGAGATTATTATTTTCAGACACGTCACGTTTCATTTAGTCACCCATCAGTGTCAGGCGTCATATAACCTTTCACCATCTAGTTACTCGTAACTTCCGTCAAAACACGGGCACCCAGATGTTACGTTCGAGAATAATTGTAAATCATACAGTGTTACCAGAAATACTAGTAAAACTGCTTTTTCTGCCAAAAGGCATCATTTTGTGATTAATTACATGCCACTTTTGCAGTAATACAGCAGAAACTTTATTTATTGATACATAAATATTAATCCAGTTTAATGTTACTACAATGTACGTGCTGGTTGACAAGTAGCTAACGTTAATGCTAGCTAATGCTTGGTGGATAACATTATAGGGTTACAACATCAATCAACAAGCTCATAAAGTTATTAGTAGTATGACTGTTTTGACCATGGATAAAAGCAGCACTGCGCTAACCCACGAATAAGTTCACTAGTACCGTTAGCTGTAGGTAAAGATAGTCGATTAATCTAATGCTAATTTAGCCAGCTAGCACACTCCGGTCTGCCTGCCTCATTCCCCGGCACAAAGAGACTTCATTCAGGATGATAGCTACCTCTCCTTATGACCTGTCTCTCTTAGTTACCTGTTATAGTTACGCTGTTATAGTTCTAGACTGCCGGGGGACTTCCTTCCTTTGACACACTGAGCTGCTCTCTCCTCTCCCTTTCTATTACTGTTACTATTACTATTACTATTTGTGTGCAGCCCGTCCCAGAAATGCTTGTTACTAATCCTAGCTTCTGGGGAGTTTACTCCCCGGAGTCCTTATGCTTTTCCTTATGCTTTTTTATTTCCTTGGAGAACGTTGGCACCAAGACCCTGGTTGCAGCTGTCGCCGTGGTCCTGCTGCACTCCCTGCTGAGCTCAGCGGTGCCCTGCAATGTCATGCTGCGTCGTGCTGAACCCTGCAGCTTCCCGCTACATCCAGTCACTCTTCCATTATTAATGTGACTACTATCGCCACTGTTCATCACACCCCCAACCGGCTCGTCAGACACCGCCTACCAAGAGCCTGGGTCTGTCCGAGGTTTCTTCCCAAGAAGGAGTTTTTCCTCGCCACTGTCGCACTGCTTGCTCTTGAGGGAATTACTGGACTTGTTGGAATTGTTGGGGCTTTGTAAATTATAGAGTGTGGTCTAGACCTACTCTATCTGTAAAGTGTCTCGAGATAACTTATGTTATGATTTGATACTATAAATAAAATTGAATAGCTGACAACACAGCTGGGACATGTAGCAATAGCTAGTTACCGTTAGCCCCAGCCAGTGCCGGCCGGGTGCCTACGACGCTAATGGCAGTTTAATGAAGCGTCGGGAAACAGAGAATATCAGACCCAGGCATCCTAGTCACAACATCGGCCATCCGTAATGTTAGCTAGCTACGTCTCCGTTAGCGCTACCGGTATTTGTACCTAAAATCTCCTCCCTGCCGAATTTCTCCCCCCTTCACGTTTAGCTGTCTTTACAGTTAGCTAGCTAAATTAACCCGACAAAAGGTGGATTAAGCACCAAAACGAATAGTTAAGATTACATAAAAGAGATCGGGCAGCTGGGAGATGTTCTCCTGCTGCTGACAACAGCAATTGAACATCGTCGCCGTCCTGGAGATTCCCCCAGCAATCCCCACCCACATCCGTCTCTCAGCCTCGTTGAGTAGTTAGCTAACGTTACAACAAACCCCTTCTGCCCGGTAAAATCCAAAAGGTGACATTGGCATGTGAAATATACTGTGATAGTGTGGTTTTAGGTGCTGGTTAATCATTAGCCAGCAGCTAAAACCTGCTAACGTTAGCCACTAATGTTAGCTTGCTGGTTCACTAGCTAACTGGTCAGCTAGCTACCAATATAGATTGAATCAAGAGAAACAATTATGTTGGGGAAACTGCAGCTATTTTATTAGCATGACATGAATAAACGTTACTAAACGTAACGTGAATAAATTTGAATGTGTAAACTCATCTGTGAACAGATGCATTCTAATCAACGATAGTGTTTAGCAATAAAAACTCCCACAATTCCACGCAACTTCCCAACATCAAACGTCTGTGTTTACAATCAATTGTTTTGGTTGAGAGACACCTAGCGGCAGAAAGTTACATATTGTACGTTTAAGTACAATATGTAAACACTGGATATCAGTTTCATCTCTGTGGGTCCAGTACAGAGAGAGGTCCTGGACATATTAGCCTAGCTTAGCACAAAGACTGGAAACAGCTAGACTTGCCCCATGGCAAGAAAACCGGAAACCCCCTTATTGGATATAAAAAGGTATTGTACATTATAAAAAGAAAATAAATCCAAGTGTAAATGAATCCAAGAGGCATTCTAGATCGATTTATAAGATGATTGCTCAACGCCCCCCCACCGAGACACTAGCATCCATTTCTCTAAGACATAGGCCTATACATTATCTTTATGGCTCTGTGGAAATAACCACTCACTGGTCTGTCCCCTGTGATAATGGCAGCTGAAGTGACACTAAAATTAGCGGATGTGCTTTCCATCTCATTAAAGCAGGAAAAAGGCGTCTCCATGGGATTTCAACACATACAATTACACTGAAGACGCAGAGAGCTGCTGTGGCATTTATCTGATCTCTGATCAGTTCAGCCACTAAATCATGGCGTGTGAGAGCAGTTATCTGTAGGGGTGAGGGAGCAGTGTCAGAGTCTGTGGAGACAATACAACTTTTGTGTCACTCATACAGTAGTTTCTATATACGATTCACCATGTCTTTATGTGGTTGTGTTAATGGATATCTGTGAAGTGCACTTTATTATTCCTCAGAGGTAGATTATTATTATTTTTTTTTTTAAATGGTCACAAATAAAAAATTAAAAAATAGATTCAGATTGCTTCAATTTGATTGGTCAAATTCAGATCCAAGACTCAAGTTGAAATAATTCACATAGACACATCTAGGCTACCCAGGCAACGCATTCTCATGAACCAGTTTGTATGATATTGTAGGAAAAGTAATGCACGCTTAAACGTATGATATACGAACATTTGGAGGCCTCTGGCTGGTCACATGACATCGGTAGGGTGACCAGACGTCCCGGTTTGACCGGGACTGTCCCGATTTTGAAATCAATGTCCAGAGTCCCGACAGAAGCCTGTCGGGACGCTAAAATATGTATTAGCTGTATTAGCTTCTCTGCATTGGCTTCCTGTAAAATCCAGGATTGAATTTAAAATCCTTCTCCTGACCTACAAAGCTCTAAATGGTCAAGCACCATCATATCTAGAAGAGCTCCTAATACCTTATTGTCCCACTAGAGCACTGCGCTCCCAGAATGCAGAGTTACTTGTGGTACCTAGAGTCTCTAAAAGTAGAATGGGAGCCAGAGCTTTTTAGTTATCAGGCTCCTCTCCTATGGAACCAGCTCCCAATCTGGGTTCGGGGGGCAGAAACTGTCACCACATTCAAGAATGAACTTAAAACTCTCCTATTTGATAAAGCTTATAGTTAGGGAGTGAGGAGTTGCAGTGTTCACCTAACTGGCCCAACTGCTTCTCTTCATAATTGTTAGATTAATAATATATAACAAAAGTAGAAGGAGGCAGGCCAGCACAGCCCGATCCAGCAGGGGAGAGTTCCAAGCCCGGACAGGCTACCTCTTCTTAGGACCTGTCTCTCTTAGTTACGCTGTTATAGTTTTAGACTGCCGGGGGACTTCCTTCCTTTGACACACTGAGCTGCTCTCTCCTCTCCCTTTCTATTACCATTTGTTGTATCCCGTCCCAGAAATGCTTGTTACTAATCCTAGCTTCTGGGGAGTTTACTCCCTGGAGTCCTTTGGTGTTTTCCCCCAGCGTATTTCCTTGGAGAACGTTGGCACCAAGATCCTGGTTGCAGCTGTCGCCGTGGTCCTGCTGCACTCCCTGCTGAGCTCAGCGGTGCCCTGCAGTGTCATGCTGCGTCCTGCAGCTTCCTACTACGTCCATCCATGCTCTGCTGGGCCACGCTACATCCTGTAACACCCTGCAGCGCCCTGATATGACATGAACTACTACGACTACCATTTGAAGTCACTGTTCCATTATTAATGTGACTATTATCGCCACTGTTCATCACATCCCCAACCGGCACCGTCAGACACCGCCTACCAAGAGCCTGGGTCTGTCCCAGGTTTCTTCCCAAGAGGGAGTTTTTCCTCGCCACTGTCGCACTGCTTGCTCTTGAGGGAATTGTTGGGGCTTTGTAAATTATAGAGTGTGGTCTAGACCTACTCTATCTGTAAAGAGTCTCGAGATAACTCATGTTATGATTTGATACTATAAATAAAATTGAATTGAATTAAAATGTCCCGGTTTACACCAGGAGCGGCGTGAGCCGATTTTGCCAGGGCTTCAGCCCCGAATGTTTTGAGTGTAGCCCCGAATGTAACTTTGTCCAGTTTATTTTTCCGAGGCGAATACAACGGGCAGCTATGTGCTGGGTCCGACCATGCTGTATTTGTTGCCATCACCTAGCAACCGTCTCTCCGTGAGGAAAGCTGTGAAAGGTGAAGTTTTCAGAGAAATCATAGCCAAATGGGTCTAATCCATTGATGCCAGCAACACAAAGTCTAGGAGCGCAATACTTATGATTTAGTTTGAAGTTCCTGTGACGTGACGTTTCCAGTCTATGGCTCAGACTCAAACACACGGCGCTCTGAAGCAGACCTGCCCATCGCTTAGTGTCCACTCTCTCTGTAAAATGCAGAGCCGCTTCAGGTTTATGGAAGCGCTCAGCTGTTGACATGCTGCGGTAGATGTGTTGAGTTTGTGCTCCGTGTATTTCTAGAGCAGTAGTTTCTCTCATTCAGAGACCAGAGTCCCAAACGGGGTTCTGTGTCTGTCAGAAGGTCTGAGATCTACCGTATCAGCAGAGCAATCACGTAATGCACAGCAGACTATGGTGCAGGTATAGATTATTTTCTGAAATATAGTGACTTTATTTTTCTCAAAATATCACGACTCCTCCAAATCACAGAGAACACATACTGTATTTTGAATGTGCACAAAGTTTTGGACATTGCTCAAACACATCTGAAATATTACAGTCCAGGGGTTTATTAATACATTAACAAATGACGCCAAACAGGAGGGAGGAGTAAATTATGCTAGGCTACATGTGTGCTGACTGAGATATAATTAGAAAAGCCGATCTACAGGAGAATAAATAGTTGAAAGCAATACAGAATGCCTGAGAGCCTTACTTCAATATATTCCATTATGTTTTTATATTTGGATTGTAATCTATGTTTCTCTTCACAAAAGATATTTGCAGCATACATTGATTCAGAAAAAGGTAGAAATAGGTGCATACAAATTCACCAGAATGCAGGAAATTAAGTGTTTGATGCTCAGAATTTTCAATAAATAATTTTAGTTCTCTTGGAATAAATAACACTTCAAAAAATCTTTTTTAGAAAAAATCTCAACATAAATCTCAAAATGAACTGAAAAAGGCTGTTGCTGCAATTTTTTTAATTTTAACGGAAAAAAAACAACCTTATTATTAGATGAGGAGCCTAGGATCAAAATAATGAAGTAACTGTCTGTGTATATGTCTGACCTGGGCTGGCACATGTTCATGTTAAAAAGAATGTGAGTGCACAAGCACTACAGTCACGCGCAAAGTGTCCCGGTTTTAGCTCCGGGAAATCTGGTCACCCTAGACATCGGCTACAGAGCTCCGTGCTACAGAGTGGCAGCTGCTAGTTGTTTAAGCTGCTACAGATAATATACTCCTAAGGAACACCTATTTCCTGGGTGAAAGTCTTTTGTTTTCCCCAGTAAGCGAACTCTGCTCCCTAGCTTGAAAATCCTGTGTGTTAATGCCCACCCATCACCCTGAACACCTCCATACACGGCCAGCCCCGTTCTTATACAGCAGTAGTCAATGTGGTGCGCACACCAAAAAAAAAAACGTGGAAATCATACGAATTACGGTGCTTGTCTTTTCATAGCTGACCCAGGACAGGTTAGAAAAATCGAGCTTGAATGTAATCTTGTCTCTACTGCTCTGTCCGTCTGTTTTTTTTGTGCTCTGCTTGTGTGTCTATATCACTATTGTACAGTTAGGCAAATCTTATGTTGCTTGTTACTGTCCCAGCAATGTTGTTTTTGTGCATTTCCACCAAAATGTACACTACAGGTCAAAAGTTAGAACACCCCAATTCTTCTATTTTTTTTAATTGAAATTTTAGCAGTTCAAGTCCAATGAATAGCTTGAAATGGTACAAAGGTAAGTGGTGAACTGCCTGAGGTTAAAAAAAGTCAGGTTACCCAAAACTGAAAAATAATGTACATTTCAGAATTTTACAAAAAGGCCTTTTTCAGGGAACAAGAAATGGGTTAACAACAAAGCTGTTCTGCAGCAATGGAGGTTGATCAAGCTTTGAAAGTTGGTGCTACCAATTTCCACAGGTGTTCCAACTTGTCTGGATTACTTACAACCCCCTCTGTTTGTATAAAAGTATTGTTGGAACACACTGTGGTACCGTACCCTCGTGAGCATTATATGAACAGTATTGTACTGCAGAAAGTAGTGTTGCTATAAAAATGGCGGGGAAAAGGCAATTAACAATGTTGGTCTTTCCTACTGAGAAATTGCGAAGAAAGTCAAGGTGTCAGTGAGTACAGTATTCTTCACCATCACAAGGCACTTAGAAACTGGGGGAAACTATGACAGGAAGAGGTCTGGCAGACCCAAAGCCACAACGGATTCAGAAGACAAGTTTCTGAGAGTCAACAGCTTGCGTGATAGGCGGCTCACAGGACAACAGCTTCAAGCACAGCTTAATAGTGGTCGTAATAAACAAGTCTCAGTTTCAACTGGAAAGAGAAGACTTGGAGCTGCAGGTTTGATAGGTCGAGTTACAGCAAGAAAGCCATTGCTAAGACATCAGAATAAGAAAAAGAGGCTTGCCTGGGCCAAGAAACATCGTCAATGGACTACTGAAGACTGGAAGAAGGTGTTATGGACTGATGAATCAAAATTTGAAATCTTCGGTTCATCACGCAGGATTTTTGTACGCCGTCGAATAGGCGAAAGGATGGTTCCTCAGTGTGTGACATCAACTGTCAAACATGGAGGAGGAAGCGTGATGGTCTGGGGCTGTTTTGCTGGATCCAGGGTCAGTGATTTGTACAGAGTGAAAGGCACCCTGAACCAAAACGGCTACCACAGCATTTTGCAGCGCCATGCAGTACCCTCTGGTATGCGCCTAGTTGGTCAGGGGTTCATCCTACAGCAAGATAATGACCCAAAACATAAGTCCAAGCTATGCCAGAACTACCTTAGCAAAAAAGAACAAGATGGTAAGCTTAAAAACATGGAGTGGCCAGCACAATCACCAGACTTAAACCCCATTGAGCTGGTTTGGGATGAACTGGACAGAAAAGTGAAAGCAAAGCAACCTACAAGTGCCATACATTTATGGGAACTTCTGCAACAGAGTTGGGAAGAACTTTCTGAACAATATTTGATTTCCATTGTAGAAAGAATGCCACGAGTGTGTTCAGCTGTTATATTTGCCAAAGGGGACTACTTTGATTTGTCAAACATTTAGAATACATTTTGGTTTATAAACTGATTCCATGATTTCTTTTTTTTAACTTAAATTGTTCATTTGTTCTATTCTTTCATTTCAGAGTACAATAAGACATTGAACTGCATGAATTTCAATCAAAACCTGGAATAATTGGGGTGTTCTAAAACATTTGACCGGTAGTGTATGTCTATGCTGTTGTGCCTTGTTTGTTATTTAATCTATCAGTTCTGCTGTGTGTGCATTTGTGTTGATCTTACCCAACTGTTCTTGTTTTATGTTGTCTTTTAGCATTAGTATAATCAACTTTTATTGTATAGGGCCAAATCTGTTTGTATTATTAATTTGCTTAATCGTTTTATCTCATTTTAGGGTGACCTCTTACACCAGTCCAGGGACAACAGTTGTAAAATAGCCTGCAGGCTAATTTCTGGTACATTGGCCCTAATAAATAAAACTTTTGGCCTATGAGAGCACAGTCTGTCAGTCACGTGATCCAAGAAAGTGGCTCGACAAAACTAAATTGAAACTCAAAGATGACTGCCAGTGAGAGCAACGGGCTCCGGTAAGTCGTCTAGTTTTCAACTTGAATTCTTGGATCTGAATTTGACCAATTGAATTTGAGCAACCTGAATCTTTATTTATTTTTTTTTAATTCTGAAATTTGTGACCAATGAAAAAAAATTTATATTTAGCTTTTGAAATTGCCAAATTAGAAATGTCATACTTTCATTTGAAAGAGGTGAATTCAGAACAAATAAATTCAGATGGTTTTCAAAGTAAAATATATTTATATTAAGTATTCAGTGGCTGTTAATTCAAATACTATTTTATTTGCTTCCATAAACCTTATGCCAGCACTAGAGGAAAAGCCAAGAGATCACCAAAGTCACTAGAATTCATGTCCTAAGAACCACCAAATGTCAGTCTCTGGGAAAGTCTGTCCAAAATTGCATTGTAATCCATGAACTAGTTGGTGTTCATTCGACATTCCTAGATCTTGGCGCTAGCGTGCAACATCCTTTAAAAACATGAGCATTTTATTGCTTAAAGGTTAACTACCACTTTTTTCAATTGTCCTTTTGTGTGTAAGTGACTGATGGGAACAACAATCTTTGACATTGGTCCGTTTACAACGTTCACGCTTAATACTGGACCAATTTCAAAGGTTGTTGTTCCCATCAGTCACTTACACACAAAAACATAGGAAAACAGGGTCCAGGCTGAAATAAACATAAGTTTAAGTCGATAAGGATCACCAGAATGTACTATTAAACAACGGCCCCAATGGATTATGGGGTACCAAAGGATACACTTCAAATTTAGATAACAGAAGAGAGAAAACTTTGTGGATTCAAGACTAAAAGTCTGTAAACACACACTTTTAATCAGTGGCATCAACAACTATTTATTGACCATAGTTCTGTCAGGTCCATATAGTCAAGAACACTCATGACAATAAAAATGATTTAGGAAATTTTTATTGAATAATTGCTTTTCAGCTAATAAATTCTGAATTAAATTTTGGCGGTATGGCTCTGTTCAGGGAGTCCTCTGACCTTTCATGAGCACCATGAAATAGCAGAGAGTCAGAGGACAGCAGCAGCATTAGGGAACGCTCACACAGTTTAGGACTGTGTGAGCTGAACTATTCCCCCACATGAACAGAGTAGCAACGATGACAAAGAAGCAAATGCCACATCACACACGACCAGGAGGAGCTGGGGAGGTGGTGGGCGGCAGAGAAGCGAGCAGCAAGCAGGTAGGAGCAAACTGAATCTGCTTTAAATAGGGCGCCCTGTTTGAGTGTAGCCATTGAGCAGCGAGGGGTGTTGACCAGCTGATGCGCTAATCCAGATCAGCTGGAGCAGATCAGCTGATGAGACCGTGTTGATGGCCAATAGCGTTAGCAGCGTCTTGACTACCTGGCCTGCCAGAACTGACGCTGACGCTCAATTGTCAACAATTCATTGATTTATCACATATGAATCAGCAAACTATTTTTGCAGTCATGTTTTCAACCATCGTCATCCTAGAAATAAACAGTGATACTACTTCTGAGGAAATGAAAAATATAAATATATTAATATAAAAAACAATCATACACCCTCCCCAAAGAATAATTTAGCATATTAAACTGAGTCTCTCCCTTAACAGTTCAAAGTATGTATGAGGCGCACACATCACAGGCATCGAAGGATTTAAATCTGCAGCACATAATTTGTCTGCAGGAAGTAGTGTGCCCTTTATATAGTGAGGCGGAAAGTGAAGGTGTGTGTCACGGAAGGATCAAGAGTCAGACTGGAGGAAAGTGAAGCTGAATTTTATTAACACAATCCAACAGGAGGAACAGAGAGCAGGTCAACAGGCAGAACTCCGACAGGTACAACAAGTAGTTACTGAGAGCGAGTCTAAGTGTTGTGACACAAACACAAGACCAGACAAAGAGTGAATGTGCCTCTGCTACTTATAAAGATGGTGGACTGATGAGGCGCAGGTGGTGAACTGATGACGTGGCATAATGAAGTGCAGGTGTGAGTGATCAGTGGTCTGATGGAGTGCAGGTGTGAATGATGAGTGCTGATGACGGTGAATGGGAAAACAAACTGAAAGTCCATGTAAACCTGACAGTGTGGAGGTTGTGTTACTTTATGCAAGCAACCTTACGCTCAATCAGGGACCATCAGCTGAAGATATCTTTTGTTATGTTACTGGATCAATGGACAATGAACCTTGGTCTGGACTTTCAGGTGTGAAAAGGCCCCAAAAAAATGATTAATCTTAATTCCAGTGGTAAGTTAGTTAAAATACCTTTTAATATGGGCTGAGGAAAAACTAATCACGGATCATCTCTTCAATCGTCAATATATACGATCTGATTAACAATCGGCACAAGCTGTGGTTTTTAAAGTAAATCTTTGAGTTTGACGCATTCTTTTTAAGCTTAGTTGTTAGTCATATTAAATATTGCTCTATAATTAACAGTCACTGTGTCATCAGGGTTAATGAACAAAAGGATTACCTGTTTAAAATCTACACAACATGAATGCAACAGACATGATATTATTAAGTCTAGCCTAGGTTCTTATTTCCTTCTCATGTCACTGAATGCACCATTAACTATTGACCAGTGGCAGTTTCTCTAGGAGGCCAAAGGAAGCGTGGCCTCCACATAAAAATATAAAACATAACTTAAAATATAAAGTAAATTTTTTTTAAATAAAATGTAAAAATACATTTTAAAATACGTTTTATAATTATAAATAAATAAAAAAAATTATATTTTAAATTCTGTTTATTTTTTAAGCATAGCAGTTATACATTTACAGTTGTGTCTTTTATTGATTTAGCAATTTCCCTTATCAAAACATTCCATTATCATTTTCTTCTATAGCTGGTAGAGCGAAACAACGTCCCTCTGTCACTGCGTGCGTGGTGCAGTCCTGTCTGTGCTCTGCCTAGTGGTTAGTAAAATGCTACAAAGGCTCAAAGGAGGCCAGCTTTTCCTGGCATCCCTTAGAGAAAAAGTAAACATTTTCAGCAAATCAGATTGAGGCTAGTTTTGACCGACCTCGACACTGAATTCATCGTAAAGAAAAAAAACAGGGAAGCCAGGGTGAACCTGGCTTCGCACCAATCACATGCCTCAGACCAGATGCGTAACTTTGGTAACAGCAGGTATGCGGCGGTGCCGGCCGGCATCAGCTAACAGTAAGTTAGCAGCAAGTTTACACAATGGATGGCGAGCTTGAGTTTCTTGTTAAAAATGACTTCACTAAACTTGCTTTTGAGCTACAACAGAAAGTTAAACAAACTGGTAGGCCTACACAACCACATGGGTTTTTTTCCCACATTTGAACTACAGGTGACCAAAGTTGGTAGTTCAAATACGTTTTATTGTGTTCTAATTTACCGGCTCCCTGGTTCAAACAGTTCTTTTATTTCTGAATTCAGTGATCTTTTGTCCTCTATTATTGTGTTGGAAAAAGTGGTTATGGTTGGTGATTTTAATATTCACGTCGATGACAATTCTTGCACCATTGCTGCGGATTTTCTTAATGTCACTGAGTCTTTAAATTTTATCCAACATGTGTCTGGTCCCACACACGTTGGGGGTCATACTTTGGACCTTGTTTTTACACTCTGTCTTAATCTAGACTCTATTTGCTCTGAGGAGCTGCATGTTACTGACCATGACAGCATTTTATTCAGCCTCTATTAATTTATATTTACAGTCCAGTAAACGTATAGGCTGTTGCTCATCTTAAATTGCTTCTCAGCTGAAAGGTTTTCTGCAGCTTTTGACCAAAAGTGCAGTGTTGTCTTCTAATGCTGACATTAGTTGTCTGGTCCACTCCTTCAACACATATTGCTCATCAGTTTTGGATAAAGTGGCTCCAAGTAAAATGCGACTTGTTCCCTCTGTCAACTCATCCCCATGGTTAAATGACTCCACTCGCTGTTTTCAACGTATATGTCGAAGGGTTGAACAATTGTGGAAAACCACCAAGCTTCATGTTCACCGGATCAATCACAAAGAACTATTATCTGAATATAATAACATGGTTAAGGAGGCAAGGACAGCTTACTTTTCTAACCTTATTGCTTCCAGCATGCATAACCCCAAAATCCTTTTTGACACAGTCAACATTGTAAATCCTGCTCCTTCTGAAGTGCCAGTGTTTTCAAATAAAGACTGCAGTGACTTTCTATTTTTCATTTAAAATAAGATCAGAGATGTCCGGAATAGCAACATCTCAGCATCATGTTCTGTTCTGCACTCGGCCATCAATTCAAAGAACTCACTGACTTGGTGAGCAGAATGAAATCTTCCTCGAGCCCGGTAGATGTTATACCAACTTCCTTATTTAAAAATGTCCTTGGGTCTGTGAGTACTTATGTGCTCTCTATAATCAACTGCTCTCTGCAATCTGGTTGTGTCCCATTGTATTTTAAACATGCAGTTGTTCAGCCACTATTAAAGAAAACCAATCTGGATCCATCAACTCCCGCAAACTATAGGCCTATATCCAAGATGCCTTTTTTTCCAAAAATTTTGAAAAAGTTGTTGCCACACACACAACAGTCTAGACAAATTTCATTCTGGCTTCCATCAGAAATCGCTCTTCTTAGAGTGTCCAATGATTTAATGTCTTCTGATGCGGGTAAATGCTCTGTTTTGGTGCTGCTGGGCCTTAGCGCAGCTTTCGTTACTGTGGATCACGCCATCTTGCTTGAAAGACTTAAAGGAATACGCCACCGTTTGTTGAAATAGAGTTATTCACCGTCTCCTCTATATTTATATAGGTGGGCAAACGCATTTTTGTCTCAGTGCATGCATTGCCTTAGTCCAGCAGCCCCGCTACTAGCTTAGCTTAGTGTACTGAATGGAATGCTTTGTTGCCGTTAGCATTTCGTGAGTAAAAGTGACCCAACAACAACAAAAACAAAACCTAATTACTTTTTCTGGCATGCATATTCATAATGAGTACAAATAGCAATGCAGATGAAGACTAGACGATTAATAAATGAATGACTTTGATTTCATGCTTGAGGTTTTTCAAACCATTTTTGGCCACACTGAGCTACTGTTCCAGGTACTCCAGAGCAAAGCCTTGGACATCAGAAAATGTGACGAAAGAGTCAACAGCACTCTTAATGCACTGAGAGCTACCCAAAGTAGCGAAACATTCAACTGGCTGTATGAGAACACGGTGGAGACTGTTGGAGCACCAAACCAGTGACGCAAACGTAGCCATCAGGCCCGGGAGGACTTCGAGCTAGGAGTCAGCACGGATGGTTACCAAGAGGACACAGGCTCCGCGGTTTACTATCGACTCCTCTTTTTCCAACTACTCGATGGCATTGTGCAGCATATGATACAACGATTCCAAGACATGAAGAATCAGAGTTTTTTTCATGTCCTGGATAATGCATTGTGCAAGACGTACTCCCAGCCTGCAGGATTCCCGAGCTGTGAGATCACTCAGCTGGTTGAGACCTACCCACTGTTGGAAGAACAGAGACTGAGAAATGAACTGCAGGTCATCTATGCAGATGCCCTCTTTCAGAAGCCACCAGCTGAGCTGCTGGATATGTTCGTAACAGATGAGCTGACCACTGCCTTATCTGAGGTTTGCAAGCTACTGAGGCTGATGCTTACCATACCTGTTACAAGCACATCTGCAAAAAGGTCTTTTTCCTGCCTGAAAAGGATTAAAACCTACTTTAGAAACAGCTGTGGACAAGAGAGACTGGACCATTGGCGAAGATATCAATGGAAGCCACTGTAACACAAGGCCTGAAGTCCCATGGAGAGCTATGACAGAGTCACTGAGCATTTTGCCACAATGAAGGATAGGAGAATGTCTTTCCTCCACAAGTAGAGGTGAGTTAAAAAAAAAAAATTGGACTCACACAGTGACTGTCTGTCCCGTGTCTATAGTCAGCACCGCAGACAGTGAAATGGCCTGTAAAATAATGTGCTCCTCCAGCTACCTACTGGGCTATGTAGTCTGCTGTAATGCTTCAAACAACCAATGTGCATGCCTCTTTTAGAGCAAACAGCATTGTTGTTTCTTGTTGATTACAGTTACATTGTTGATGTCCCTCATAGGCACATACTTTGGTTTTTCCTATGTGTTGTACAGGATTTTGGAGAGCGAAAAAAAATCGCACCTTGCATAGTTTTGTAGGCTTACATGCAATTGTTCCCTGTGAAGTGAAAAAAGAAAACATGTATGTAAGGCAATATGATCTCCATACTAAGCTTAGCCTAGGCTTAGCGTGCGTGAAGCGGTTCTGTGCTCCGCTAAAGATATGCGCCAGTTCTGTTTTCATGCGAGCTGCGGGTTAGGGCCCACGATACTGGAAACCTTGATTAATTACAACATGCCCCCCGCCGCACCCCTATCCTCGTTCTCGTCCTTCTTCTCACCATCTGCTGCCATCTCTCGTCAGCTTTGGTTACATCCTGTGGCTACGGGTATCAGGACATAGACAAAACCAGGTGGAATTGGTATTAAAAGGATATTTATTTCTGGGATCAGGCAAATGATGACAAACAGTGCTCAAAAAAGGATACGTGGGCCAATGGGTGCTGTGGCAAACAAAAACAGACATACAACCAAAGAAAATCCTCCAAAAGGAAAACTAATCCTAAATCTAAATGAAAACAAAAAGGAGTAAATAAAACACCTCTCTAACTTAAATACTTAAGTCACAGCATCCCTGAACCTAGTGTGACTAATACAACATAAATCAAACGAAGTGCAGGAAGGATATCAGTTTTTAAGATCTTACTCCTTGGCCCACATCCTCATACTCTCAAACAATGTCTTCACAAAGTCTGGTGGCAGCGCCCTAGCTAATCCTGTTTTGTGATGTTAAACTGTGATTAAAGGTACAAATTACAAGTAACATATATATTAATCCGGGCTACCTACTCGTACTGGTTTTTAACCCGACTACTGCTTGGGTAAGGGTCTGCACACCCCTATGTCTCTGCTGAGACAGCCACAGGAAGTGATTTTAACTCTGCTAACACAGGTAACTCCATCAACCCACTCTCCACCAAGTTAGCAATAACTAACTGTTTAAGATCTCTTTTCAATGTAGTTTTAGTTACCGGAATCTGGAGGTGACTCGCTACAACAACTAAATGGTCAGCTTGTCCAAAAATGCCTTCAATTCAAAGCGCTCAGAAGCCATGACACCTAATCACCTTGATCGCTGCACCAGATTAACAATCCACTACCAATTAGTGATTTCACTTACCCTCTTCCAATAAATATCCTTTCACTGGGAATCAAGTTAAAAGATCCCAGACCTCTCGCACCCGAAGCGAGAATCATACCCCTAGACTCCCTAGTCTCCCAAGCCAGCCTGCCATCCAGTCACTCTTCTTTAGTGCGCTTGTGATTATTGATTAAGGAGAATGACAGAAGAGTCAGTTAAAGTATGTGTTCGACTCCACCCGCTTGTGGAAAGGGATAACAAGGCATCAACCAACATGCTGTGGAAAATGTATGGCAACTTCATTCATCAAATCAACAACGGGAAACCCATTAAGCGCTTGACAGTTTTGACAGAGTCTTTACAAATGAAACGACTCATCAGCTGTACCTGATCTGTAGAGTGCGCGACTCATCGCGCACTCTACTTCCCTGTGCTCAAAAACTACCACTCATCCCATCCTGGCCCAAGCCGTAATCCTGGCTCCCAGGTGACTGACTTTAGTGCTCCTCTTTGCTACAGCTTTAACGAGAATATTTGTAGGATGTATAACTGTAAGTATCTTCATGTCTGTAGCTATTGTGAGGATGCCCACCCCAAGTCGTTGTGTCCGAGGAGAACCCTCTTCATGAATGCAGAGCTGAAGAAATAAAACCGTGAACTCCCGTTAACGTCCCTGGGCTGGGACGGGCGTTGAGAAAGCATCCAAACCGCTGTTTTGTGGATTATTTATTGACTGGTCTTGTTCAAGATTTCCCTGCTGGTCTGTTGTATTTGCCTGCCGTGTCATTCAGTTGTAAAAGATGTTGTTACCTTAGACGCAGGATGTAGCCTGGCTGACACCAGACCCTTCTCTTGTAACTTCATTGGTTCATTGACAGTTCATTTCCAAAGGGGGCATCGTTAAAGGACGCCGCTCAAATGCCTCTGGGCGCATTGGATAGTCCTTCAACCAATCAGACCAATGATTCGGGGGACGCTGCGCTTCGGTAGCAGTCATGTTGAATGTAAACAAAAAGCTGCTCGCCGTCGCTGTGCTATTGTCGTTGCGCTATTGTCGTTGCGTAAAGCCCACCTCAACGGTTGTGATTGGTGCCTCGATTTTGGGGACATTGGATATGGGTTTGAATCGGCTCTTGGCCAGACTGACTTGCAGAGCAAATCTCAAATTTGCCGGAAGTTCGTCAGGGTTTACCCAGGCTACGCAGGATGTAGATCGGAGCTAAAATGTTGGTCTCTGCTCCTGGATAATTGGAATAAAATTTTCTGGAATCACACTTAATCTTTGTACGGATGCTGCGCCCTCCGTAGGATTTGTGGCGGGGGTTTGCAAGCGTTTGGCCAAAAGAATTACTCACTTTACCAGCCAGCGAATCCTCAACAGCCCTACTCGAGTTATATCCGATCATTGTAGCCTGCATTCTCTGGGGTAAAACCATGGACTGTATATTATTAATGGACAGAACATGTGTGACGTCACCCATTGGTTTGTGGAGATCTGATGAGTCGTTGAGTTTGCCGTTACGGGCGCAGCCATACTGGTTGCGGATATGACGATTTTAGACTAGAGGGAGGAGTGAGGGAGGAGCCATAGACTGTTGGGCGTTGACTGTGACGTTAGCTGAGTTTGTTTTTTTTGTTTTTTAAGACTTTGCAACGCTGCTTACACTCTTCGTTATGTTCCACACGTTCACTGGCAAATCTGGATGCAACTGCTGCTGAAAGCTATCATACATAATTCAAGGTAAGATTGAGCTTCGCTAGGTCTTAAATATATCTTTGTTCCATAGTTACATTACATATAAAAGGAGTCACATTGTAAAGTAAATGTATCTGAAGTTACCATGTAAATTGTAACGTTAGCTAGCCACTTATGGTAAAACATGCCAACGTTAATTTTCTGCGAATCGAAGTTTACATTTTCCTAATTTAAACGCAGTGTCAGCGAAATGCAAAACGGGGATTGTCAATGCTTATCATTATCTAACGCTATTAGAATACTTTTTGTTTAAGAGTGTTAGCAGAAATAAGCTCATTTAACTAAGTTAAAGTTACACTAAAGAACAATAGACTGTTGTAGATTCATCTGTATTCTCCTAGATAATTAATGAAGTACAGTTACATGCTAGAATGTATATATATTTAACTATGAGGGGTTCAAATGGAAATTGATGATTCTCTTTCTTTCAGAAATGGGAGTGCGGAGAGCCACGATGGCATGTGCACCCACCCAATGCCTCAGAAGTAATAGAAGATAATCTTCTCTGGCATCACCCAGAGATGCAGGTGGAGGGCTGTTGTCAATCCGGGGAAGATCGACGAGGCTCGCAGGTTTTTTTTATTTTTTATTTTACTTTTTCCACTGTGCATAGAGCTCAACAGTCCCGCCCACCGCGGGTTCCGGAAGTAAAAATACAATGCAATTTCTCCATTGACAAATTTGAGTATAAGCCATAAAATGATAACAGTTGATGGTAGACTTAAAACCAGCATGCCACCGTGACTAAGCAATTCTATATGCTCATATAGACAGCAAAAATCATGGGGCACCAACCTTGTTTTGAGATAAACGTCTTTTATTTGCGATGTCTTGGATAAGTACTTCATTACCCACAATCCTGAACAATCCCACAATGCCACAGTGATGCCTCTGATTGGTGGAACTTATGCTGGTGAGGAGGGGGAGAAGGGGGAGCTGCCTGCACGATCCGTCACGAGGATTTACGACACTGCACAAATCACGATCTGTTCCACGCTTCTGCCGTTAGCCTCCATCGGGAAGCTAACGTTAGTTTAGCTAACAGCTAATTCGGCTAACCGCTAGCTGACAGTTTGATTCAGTCTAAAATAATGTTAACTCAAACTAAACACTGGGGAAAGCAGGCTACAGCTAATGTAACAGCCGTTATATATTTTAAGGTTTTATTTTGAGGGTCTTTTAAAGTTATTACCTACTGTCTCAGCTAGCGGTTACCCCAATTAGCTGTTAGCTAAACTAACGTAGCTTCCTTTATTCAGTGGTGCGCGGTGGTTTATGGGATGAGTAGTTCCTTCTTTCTGAAATGACGATATGTACACAGTCTTGTACCTTTGACTTATTTTGGATTTTGTTTGTTTTTTCACTCGAAATGGTAGGTATTCATATGAGTCACGTACCATCTGGTTAGCCGTCTAAAACTCTTTATGTACGGATTTTTCCAGACGTCAATGGGAGAAATGAATGGAAAATTTACTTCCGGAACCCAAGGTCTCTCAGAGGAGGGGCGGGACTGTTGAGCTCTATTACAGACAGACAACCAACAGACTGTCACACTATGCTTACTTATTAATTGTAAAGGCAGCTTTTATTTCTTTACCCAGGCATTTGGACTTACTGAACAGAGTGCTGAACAAGTGCTTTAAGCTTCATATGTTAACCCTTCTGTTGTCCTTCGGGTCCCGGTGACAAAAGATGTTGACAAAGAAGGATCAGCAAAATGTAGTTTGTGCTTTTCTTTTGTGTCTTTATGTACTTGTCAATTTTAATCACCATGAAAACACTTCACCAAAATCCTTTTAGATTAATTTATAGGCATTTAATTTTGAAATACATAGTCAAGTGTTTAGTAGGTAATTGAAAATTCACAAGGTGCTGTTTAATCTGTGTAGGGTTATTGTAAATTCATTATAACAAAAGTACAATCAAATAAAAAACGTATTCAATGTAATGATTAAATCACATATACCTGATATTTACTGTACTGACATTTTTAAAGTATGAAAACTAAAAACCATACAAAGACATGCAATGTCAATATCTAATTTCAAGGGTTTAATCCCAAATATATAAATATCATTCCTAATACATACTTCTAAAGCGTTAACTGTTAGGTTTGAATGATGAAAAGAACCCAAATGCAGACAGAACGCAGATCCAGGAGTGTGAATTAACAGGTTTTACACAAATGACTAAACAGATAGCAAGGTTTGGCTTGAGTGAGACTAACTGGTCGGCTTGACTATGATCTGATGCGGCGTGGCGGAATGACCGGGTATATGAAGCAGAGGTTGATTGTGGTAGATGAGATGCAGCTGGAACCCTGACTCCTGCACACCAGACTCCACTCCTGCAATTACAAACAGACAGCGAGAGGGAGAGAGGAGAGACAGAGAGAGGGAGAGACAGAGAAGCTACCTAGGAGCAGCAGGGCTAACAGTAACACGAGGGGCCAGTTGTTCAAAGGTAATCTGATCGGATTTTGGTTCGGATTGGATCAAATCTTGAAAATGGGTTGTTCAAAAGGGAAAGAAGGATTCTGAAATCAGATTAGATCACGGAATCCAATCCTAGTTTTAATCTGGATCAAACCTTCAGTTTGTGTTCAAATCTTGTCAGTAGGATTTGGATAACTTTGATCCAAAAAGACAGGATTATCCTGATCCCAACAGGGGGTAGGATTTCAAGGTGGATTCCAGGAAGAAAATGTAGTAAAACTTTGAAATTGGTCAAATAATACATTATATACTTTTATTTATATTTTGCACTTGACTTGTGTAACCGTTGTAACAGTGATAAAGTAGATAAAGTAGACACAGGCTACCAATTAAGCTATTAAGTATAGAAAAGTAAAAATAAAATAAAAATGATCTTATCCCCCTCGTCTAAACGAGAAACTGAAAGAGCAGAAGCACAGATACTCCTGGCAGAGGAACAAATCAAGCTGACCAAACTGCAGCAAACCAAAGCCAAACTTCAGATCCACCTCCTAAAAGCAGGGCTTGGAAATGCTGCTCTCTCCTCCTCAGATGAAGAAGAACCCTGAACAGTCTTTATTTTGTTAACTCTTGGACATTTAGCCTTTTTTTTGTTTTGTTTTTAAGACGTTTTCAAAATATCCACAATGTATTTGTTTGTGTTGTTGTTTTTATTTGTTGCAACTCCGATGAGGGGTCATAAAATAAATTATGGTTTGTTATTTTTGTATTTTGCCCATGTTGGCTCTTCTACCTGTTCTTTACACAGCTGGTAGCCCACATTGTGATATGTTGTCCCATTTAGAGCACTGGTAATCTGGATTTGGTAATCTTGAAAACTGTCTATCTGGATAAGGGTGATCCAGTCCAATGTTGCTTTGAAAAACCGGCATAAAAGTAAGACGCATTACCTGATCCTGAATAGCAAAAAAATGGGATTTCCAAATCCGGATCATTTTGATCCAGATTAAATGTTTTGAACAACTGGCCCCTGATTTATAAAGGGAACATTGCTGACAGGTGTGAGTAGACACTGTTTTATAAATGTGACTTCATTTTCCGCCGTACGCCATTTTGGGCGAACGTACACTTATAGTAAGGATCCTATGCACAGTTTTACAAATGAGACCCCCGGTCTTCCTTCTGTAGGTTCTGGTCATTCAGTTTTCAGTGTGGATACCTTTGTAATTACAGTAAAAGACAAACATGTAGTTAAGACAGTATTAAGCAGTATTAAGTAAACCTACTCCTACATGTCAAATTTATCTTAGACAATGTGTATTGTACGCAACACTTTTTTTACTGATATGTACATTTTGGTAATGAACAGCATTTTTAAATATAGATTGTAACATGTATATGACTCATCTTAAAACAGACTAATGTGCTGACAGAAGGTCTTCAAATAGATTAGCAGACACAACTACAGTAAGTGGAAGAAAGACATCAGTGTAACAGCATCAACAACAGTGGTTAATAACTCCTGCAACAGCATGCTTGTTAGGTACATTAACAGTCTGAAATAATGTATTTAGAATTTTTTGAGAAAATATCTTACATATTGACGCTCCAATATTGAACCTGGTGCAATACAATGCATGTGGCTGCAGAACTAAAGATTTTTCAAGATACAACACTAATGTAACTTTACAATAATATATATGACAGGCCGCAAACTGTCAATCAAATCATAGCCACGCCCTAAAACACCCCCTGCTTTATCGCCGATTTTAAAATCAACGAGACCATAATTCAAAAAATGAACATTGTGTTGCAGAAGACTTGAAACTAGCGATTGAGACCATAAACTCTTCATGAAAATGTTTACTGAGGTAATAAATCAAGTGAGAAGTGGATCACTTTCTCATAGACTTTTACAGAAACCGACCTCCTTTTTGCAACCGCACGTGTCGCCCCCTGCTGGAATTCAGATAGAATGCAGCTTTAACACTAGAAGGGCCGGAATTCCATAACTACTAGAACTGCCGTGAGCGGTCATTTTGATGTCAATAACTATAGACCTGTCTCCCTTCTTCCATTCTATCTAAGACTCTTGAGCGTGTCATTTATAATCAACTTTCTACCTATCTCCACCAGAACAACCTTCTTGATCCCCACCAGTCTGGCTTCAAGGCTGGCCACTCAACAGAAACTGCCCTCCTTGCTGTCACTGAGCAGCTTCACATCGCTAGAACAACCTCTCTCTCTTCCATCATCATCCTTCTGGACCTTTCTGCTGCCTTTGACACAGTGAACCACCAGATCCTCATTTTGACACTCCAGAATCTGGGTGTCTCAGGCTCGGCGCTCGCATTGCTCACATCTAACCTGGCAGACCGAACCTATCGGGTAACTTGGAGAGGATTTAGCTCAGATACTTGCCCACTCAAAACTGGGGTTCCTCAGGGATAAGTCCTGAGTCTCCTCCTCTTTTCTCTGTACACCAACTCTCTCGGGTCTTTCATTCAGTCGCACAGCTTTTCTTATCACAGCTACGCAGATGACACCCTACTAATTCTCTCCTTTCCTGAGTCTGAAACTCAAGTAGCAGCACGTATCTTGGCCTGTCTGACTGACATCTCTTCTTGGATGTCCGCACACCATCTGAAACTCAACCTTGACAAGACTGAGCTCCTTTTCTTCCAGGGAAAGTCTCTCCTACCCAAGACCTGACTATAACAATTGACAACTCTGTGGTAGTCCCCACCCAGACTGCTAGAAACCTGGGTGTGACACTTGACGACCAACTCTCCTTCACTGCTAACATTGCTGCAACCACCCGATCGTGTAGATACATGCTACATAACATCAAAAGGATACGTCCCCTTCTAATGCAGAAGGCGGCTCAGGTTCTGGTTCAGGCTCTAGTCATCTCACGTCTAAGACTACTGCAACTCCCTCCTGATTGGCCTGCCTGCATGTGCCATCCGACCCCTGCAACTCATTCAGAATGCAGCAGCTCGGCTTGTCTTCAACCTCCCCAAGTTCTCTCACACTACTCCGCTCCTCCGCTCTCTTCACTGGTTACCAGTTGCTGCCCGCATCCGCTTCAAGACACTAGTACTTACATACAGGGCCACAAACGGATCGGCCCCAGCCTACATCCAGGACATGGTTAAACCATATACCCCAACACGCCCACTTCGCTCTGCATCAGCCAAACTGCTTGCTGCCCCCTCACAGCGAAGAAGAACTAATCACTCAACGAAATCCCGACTGTTCACTGTCCTGGCTCCCAAATGGTGGAACGAGCTCCCCACCAATATCAGGATGGCTGAAAGCCTACACATCTTCCGCCGAAGGCTAAAAACACATCTCTTCCGACTACACATCGAATAAAAAAAAAAAAAAACCTTGAAGCTGCACTTTCATTTGTCTCTTTGTAGCTGTGCTTATTTAAAGCTAATGTACTTGCACTTACTACCTGTTGTCTGGAGTTTGAACCTTCACAGTTGAAAGCACTTAATTGTAAGTCGCTTTGGATAAAAGCGTCAGCTAAATGACATGTAATGTAATGTAATTTTGAGAGAACAGGTTAGTAACGAAGTTAAACTAGGAGAGCACTTTACTTTAATGGTGGATGAAACAAAAGATGTGAGCAAAAAAGAGCAGATATCTATTGTTCTGCGCTACATAAACAATGATGACATTCATGAAGAGTTTCTTGAATTTGTTCGAGTCTTTACTTGTGACAGTGAAAGGGGCATTGGCTAAATTCAATATAGAAAAAAATGCATGCGTTGGACAATGTTACGACGGGGCATCTGTAATGTCTGGCTGCAACAACGGTGTTCAGGAAAAATTACGCAGAGAAGTCCCACATGGTTCAGTAACTCACAAAGTGTTCATGGAGAAACAAACAGAACTTGAGCCCACTAAAAGAGCTGTGGAATTAAAACGTCTGTCAGATACCAGATGGGCATGTCAGTACTATAGTCTTTGGGCAATAAAGCAAACCCTCCCTAGCATCTTAGCCACACTTGAGGAAGTCAGCAATCAAACAAATAGACATAGAGCTATTGAGGCTAGATCACTAAATGGCTTGATTTGATTTGTTTTGCAAATCTACAAAGACAAAAACTTTATCTGACCAACTACAGGCCACAGATTTAGATTTGGCATCCGCCATTGATCTGGTCTTTGCACTGGTTGACACACTCAAAGAAGAACGCAATGGTGAAACTTGGACCCATCTGTGGCAGGGCGCAAGTGACGTGTGAGAGAGTGGGCATTGACATGCAGCACCAACAGGCAAAAAGAAAAATAATACAGCCCTCCCACCTGCAGCAGCCACACAATGAAAAAGATACTGCAAACACCAGAAGACTACAAAATCCACTGTTTTTTCCCAGTACTTGACCATTTAATCAGTGAATTGAATAGGCGCTTCTCTGCTGACAGTTGCCACGTTATGAAAGGAGTTGCAGCTATTAATCCCAAACACAAGACCTTCCTGCACCAAGATGCCCTTCAACCCATGGCTAGGCAGTATGGCATATTAAGAAGACAACCTTTCCCATATGGAAAAGACATAGATAAGTTTTGCTAAATGTTTATATCTTTTATCTGAAACTTGTAAGTAATATATAGGACAGTCAAACGACACACAATATCTTTAGTAAATTTGTGTAATATGAAACATAATTTGGGAACTTATAAGTACTATATATGACAGTAAATCCACATACAATATCCTTAGTAGATATGTGTAATATCAAACTTGATGAGTTGGGTAACCATTTGTGAAACTTAAATCTTTCAAGTATTGTACAAAATCCTTACAAGACATATGTAAAATGTCACATATATGAGACATTCGAAAACAAAAAATCTTAAAATAAAATTACATGAAAAAGCACATGATGAGATGACCAAACAGAGTTTAGGGTATTTTTAAGATTTTATGACACTTGTGATCAGAATGTTAAAGTGTTGCTAAGGTTAGCATTTTCTCATGTTTTAGCCTCCTTTCTGACCTACTGAATGTTCCTAAAATGATTAAATGGGAAATATTTGTTATTTATTTAAGATTTATTGAGCAATTATATCGAAATAAAATAGGCAAAATGAATTTTTATTAACAGTTAGATTTTTTTTTAAGTTCTTGTGTAAGCAGTAAATATTCAAAATCCCCATTCAATGTATTAAAAATCAAGCTAAATAAAAATAAGATTAAAAAAAGACTCACTCACTCATTCTTGACGCAGAAAGATTTAAATGTTGCACATAATTAGCATATGACAGTATACAAGTTGCATACTTACTAGGGATGAGCGAGTACAGCATTATCTGTATCTGTTAACCATATGAATTATCTGTATCTGTATCTTTACTCGGACTGGGCGGGGCCTAACCCGGAAGTGTGCGGGATTTAACACGGACGTGTGTGGGGTTGTCTTGAAATGGCCGGGGATTTAACCGGTATGTTATTTTAAGCATGCAATTGATATGGTTGATCAGAAATTGTTATATTTATTGCTGATTAGAAAACTATTTACATGACAGCATCAGCATTGAGCTTCAGATCAATGCTTTTGATCACCATAACAAACGAACTATTTAGACCACAACTACCTTTATTTTTTTTTTTAAATACAGCAAGAAAGTGTCAGACACTCAGAAGTAAAAAAACTTGGTTAGAGCCAGCTGATGGTTTAAAAAAAAACAAAAAAACTCTGATGACCGGCAGAGAGAGGGAGAGAGAGAGTGTGTGTGTGTTTGTGTGTGTGTGTGTAGCTAATTCATTTGTAATATAGTTTTATACCACTACTTCCTTTTATTTTTTTTATGAAATACAGCAAGAAAGTGTCAGACACTCAGTGCGTGAAGTAAAAAAACTGGTTAGAGCCAGCTGACGGTTAAAAAAAGAAAAAGAAATCTCCGACAGGCAGAGACACAACGCGAGTCCCATTCTACCAAGCACCACGTCTGAACAAACCCCACGTTTACCAGAACTCTACTGGTTAATAAGTAAGTACTACAAACCGAAGTAAAAAATAAACCTGAAGCTGAAGAAACCCTAAACTATAACGGAAAAGACCCGCGAACCTGAGTGACTGAGGGAGAGACAGAGTGTTCTGTGTGTGAGTGAGCAGAGCGGAGCGGGACACAGCAACACAATAAATCTGTATGTGTGTAGGGGAGGGGCACTGTGACTAGCCTATCGCAGAACGCAGACACAGTCAGCTACCCAATGAGAATTTGTATTCAATCCGAGCACAGATATTGACTCGTATTACTCGTATGATACTCGTACTCGGCAAAAGTGCTTTATCCGTACCGGATACTCGTTTCAGCCGAGTATCCGGCTCAACTCTAATATGTACATTTGAAATTTTGAAAAGTTTACATGACCCAACTGACCCAAGTTCATTAAAGGTCCAGTGTGTAACGTGTTTAGTTGTTCATTATCAAAATCTGTGTTGCCCGTTCACAAACTTGTCCTTTTTCATGAATATTTACCACCACCATCAATTCTAAGTATTCCTTTTGGCTTGACATTTTACATTTGCGTTTGCATGAACTGTCGTAGACGCTCCATATTCATGCTCCATCTTGAAATACGTTAGCCGGTAAGGGACATACAGGACATACTGGTCCACCTTTCACGTTTTCGCTGTCACATGATGAACTCACAGGTGCTGCTAATGCTGCTAATGGGTATCGTAGCTTCCCGGCAAGTTTGAAGAAGGAAACATGGAGGACCACACGTATTCAAAATCCAAATTTCAGGAACAGGAGTCTTCTGGTTCATCTTCGCCCAGAAAAAGAAAAAAGAGCGAGAGATTGAAAAGAGCGAGAGACCGTATTTTTGAAGCGTGAAGGCTACCGTAGCTGTAATACCTACTTTGAACTGCGTGGTGCGAGAGAGTTGATTGCGATATATGATCTCAACGCTAGATGGGAGAAATTCCTACACATTAGACCTTTTTAAGATGCGACTTTTAGAATAATTTTGCCACTATACCTTGTACTTGTGTCCTTTTGTTACATTGAAATACATTGATGTTGATGACATGCATTACAAAATGTAGAATAAATGTACATTTTGTATTTATCTTTTCACTCTGAAATGTGCTGTTTCATTATAGTAACATCGATTTTACAGTTAAGTGTTTCTCACATTAAATACAGTAACAGCAAAAGCAATTAGTTACTTTCCAGTTTAGCAACCCTAAATAAATAAGTCACCATCTTCACAATTAGTTCACATTCATTCATTCATTTACAGTAATATGTCTTCAGTAGCCGGCATACAATTGAGCTGGACTGACATTGAATATACATACATGGTCTTACTACCTGAGCAGTGTTTATGGCTTTGTGAAAGCCTGTGGGAAAGTGGACAGTTGACATGTAGCTCAGTGAAGTTCTGATAAGTGAACCTCTGGCTAACTTCTGCACAGTGCAATTGCCATAGTTTCCTATGGCGTATAAACACTGATCACCCATGTCAATAAAGTGGGAGACTCTAAAAATACCTCCATCTTTTAAAAGCACAATAGAATTGTTTCTTTGTTTTGTTTTGCTGTAGGTGTGACCATGAACAACTGCTCCATTTACAGCAATTCTCTTTAGTAATTTAACACAGAGTTTGTGGGAACCTCTCTCACTGTGTGGAGGGCAGCTCGATCACGAACAGATATTAATCTTACATTTGGTGGACCAAGGGCAGTCACCTCAGTGAACTTTGCAAACTTCTTGACATGATGCTTTTTGGATCTCATTTCATTACAGAAATCTGTAACTTCTGCAGGTGCATTTGTTAGGAATTGCTTTGCTAATCGCGGAAAAGCACGGGATAACAGAACTCGTTTGCATATTTGTTGTGGTACAGCTTGACTACTTTTTACTTGTTTCAGTAGGTATCCATTAAAATCTTCAAACATAAAGGCTGAGTGGGCCCACAAAGGACCCCAATGCACAACACTTTTGCTTAAATGCAGAAGGGAATGAACATTAAATGTCATGTGCTCCTTCCCATACAGCGACTGCACACCTCCAACAAAGTACACTAATGCCTCATGGGCGTGATTTATCTGTTCTGTATTTAACTCAGACCCCAACAGAATGCTTATGCCCACAATCAGTAATGCCCAATGAGAGTGATTACCTCTGAGGAAGTATGCCTTTCAGAACTGGCAAGCTATAGTACAGAAGCCAGTGTTGCCACTCGTGGGCTTTCCAGAATCTGCGTTCAGTGAGAGATTGTGGAACTCGAGCAACAATACCTGGAGGTTTTATAGACAAGAGGTGTCTGTCCATGACTGCAGTTTGTGTGCCAATGTACCATGGCTCAGAATAGCTTTTAGAATCAATCCATACAGTCGCCATTTTTCTGCACACGCCAAGCAACACACAGTGCATGTAGTCAGGGACCATCCCATTGATTAGATCAAACTTTGGTAAATCTACAATGGCAGATGTGCCCTTTATTCCCAATATAGTTGTCTCTTCTCTTACAGCAATTTGTCCTATCTCTACTGTGGTTTTATGATTTCTGTCACTTGGTTTTTCATCTGCACATGTGTAAACCCTGGTGTTTCCTTTTCCTTTGCTCATTCGCACCCCAGGGTGAAGGCAGACTCCATAGCCATATTCACCATTAAATTGCTTAAAATTCTGTAGTAATGGCCTAGCTACTGCATCAGACACACAACACAATGGGTGCACTTTCACATGTCTCCTTGTCTGATCATTAGGATGCTGCCACTCAAAACCAGCTTGTGAAAGGTCAGTACATTCCTCCACAAATGGTTGGAAGTAGCAGGTCATGTCAGTCTTTTTGGATCCAAACCACAAAGCACATAAAAGTACATGCTTATCTCTACTCTCAGGGGGTATCTCATTAACACAACACAGTATTGGCCAAATACTGAATTTAGAAGACTGAAAGACTGGTACACCATCACAATTAAATGTAAGCGAGAGGAAATCCTCTTCACTGTTTGATTTCAAGGTCTGATATAATGTGCCATCACATATATCATTTATTACATGCCTACTACTGTCATCAGTACGAAAACAAAGATCATGCATTCCTTGATTCTCAAGAATATCCTTCAATTGATCCTTTAATGGCATACTGATAAAGAAATGTCCTTCCTGTAAGCTGGCTTTTACAGTTATGGATGAGGAACATGACACACATGTAAGTGTTTCTTCTTGTGATTGTGAAGTCCCAAGGTACTTAGTACATACTCTACAGTAATGATGTCGTTTTAATTGATCTACAATACCAGCTAATGGTTTCTCCAAAAAATACTTGCATGCTTGAACTGCATTTGTCCCCGCAGAATGTAACTTTAGAAGTTTCAGCAGGTCTTCCGTCAATACAGCTGTGGTGTTGTGTCTCAATGCAAAGGAGAGAATCGACATGCAACTTTGCCCTTCCGTTAGTCCATGAGAGTGGACATCATTATCTATTTCTTGAGGAACGTTGTCCTAAAATTATAGAAAAAGAAGCACAGTATTAACACTTTGCAGGTTCCCTTTGCTTTTACTTTTCCATTACATAACCTTGTATTTGTCTACTGTACTTAGTACAAAAAATGTAATGGAAGCCACAGCACATGCAAGAAACAAACAAAAAGAGGAAGGACAGACAGTGTTCTGTACACTTCCATGAACTGCAGAGATGAATCTGTGCATTTTTTCATTGCATTGTTTGTCTTTTAATAATTTAATGTCACACCAACTAAGTAATTAACATAAATGTGTATGTAGTTTTGTCTCACCTGTGCCAATGTGAAAGATTCTGCTCCCTGCTCTTTTCTTTGGCTGGGATCTTCATTGTTTTCCTAAGAAGGATACAAATCAACAAACCCGTAAAAAGAAAGATAGAGAGAGAGAGAGAGAGAGATACTATCATATCAATCATATCACAAATCAACAAAGAAAGAGATATATATATGTATGTATGTATGTATGTATGTATGAGAGAGAGAGAGAGAGAGAGAGAGAGAGAGAGAGAGAGAGAGAGAGGATACTGTAGTTTTGTCTCACCTGTGCCAATATCAAAGGTTCTGCCCTCTGCTCTTCTTCTTCATCACTTTCCTGTAAGAGATGGGTAGGGGCAGAAACAGAGAGATAGTAGTTGCAGTTTGAGAGTGAGTGAGAGAGTCAGAGAGTGACAGAAATTCAATTCAAAATTCTACACATATCAAGAATTTGAAACACAATCAAAAAGGGACACACTCAACTACCTATTAGGTGAAAAACAAAATGGCTGCATGTTGGCAGCTAAATATCTGGCATCTTGCCACAACCTGAGGGACATCCAGTGAAACACCACCAAATTAAATACTTATTTTTAGTGTGCGAATTAACTGTTGTTTGTTTCCTTGTTAGTTCATTGTCATATTTAAGTTACAATTTCCTATTTATTAGAGCTTGTGATTTTACAAATAGATAGACATTTATTATTATGTTATTATTGTTGTTGTAACTGTTGCCATTATTAGTTATCTATAACTAACATAGTTATTATTATTGTTAATATGTGTTTGCTCAATAAGAAGTCTCAAGTCTTTTCACGCCAATAACGCTCATTAAATTGAAATTGAAATTGTGAGAGTAGGTTGTATAATTCTGTAGTTTTGTCTCACCTGTGCCAATGTGAAAGGTTCTGCTCTTCTCTTTGGCTGGGATCTTCATTGTTTTCCTAAGAAGGATACAAATCAACAAACCCGTAAGGAAAAAGCTAGATACAGTGAAAGAGAGAGAGAGAGACTATCACAATTTGTCTCACCTGTGCTATGGTGAAAGGTTCTGCTCTCTGCTCTTCTCTTTGGCTAGGATCTTCATCATTTTCCTGGAAAGGAAACAAATCAACAAACCCTTAGAGAGAGAGATAGAGAGGAGAGACTCTGCCCCCAGTTTGACAGAGGACAGGTAGAGACAGAGCTGCACTTTCTCACCTCATGTCCTAAATACAAAACTTTATGAGAAAATCATTTCCCAGATATATATTGAACTCCAATCTAAATCAGACACACAGAAAGTCCCCTACTTACTGGGAGATATGCCAATTAATTGCAGCAAAATGCATCTCCTCATGCCATGAACTGAGAAAAACCAGTGGAGACTCAAACTAATATTGAAAAAAATAGTTGTTATTTATACTAATGACTGTGCTATCAACACAAGTGTTATTATTAGTATATTTTTCTTTTTAGATATATGCTAAAAACATGTTTGAACTAAAACATTTAATTAAATTGAGAGAGCTAGAAAGAGAGAGAGAGACTACTGTAGTTTTGTCTCACCTGTGCTAATGTCAAAGGTTCTGCTCTCTGCTCGTGTCTTTGGCTGGGATCCTCATCACTTTCCTGGAGAACACAAGTCCATTATTCATTTAAAAATAAGAGAAAGAGGTGGAGAGATGGGGTAGAGACAGAGAGATAATAGTTATTACAATATTGTAACTTTAGTGTGAGCGATTTGAGAGGGACTTACTAGGCTAATGGCTATTTAACTATAACAGTTGTTGCTGTAAATGCTGTACTTATCGTTTCAACATGATGTTACATCAGCCTTTACCTTAATTAAGGTCTTTACATACCAGGTACATTATGGATAAACAACACGAAAATGCGAAACAATTGCATATGAATTTGAGGTATCAAAAGTATTCACACCTATAACGCGATGTGAATTTGTTATATTTTAGAAGCCTTGTCCACAAAAAAATTGCATCATATAAAAAAGGGATAGAATCTCTTATCTGCAGCAAGCGTCAGCCGCACCTGAGCATTCACAAACGTATATGAGCTGCAAAATAGTTAATTACAGTATCATAACTGTTACCATGTACACATTTAGCTGATAAGACAGAGGACAAGAACTGGGCTACTTACTTGTTGTTGCGCATTGTCTTTTTCGATGTCAGTCAACGTTCTGTTGATTTTTCTAAAGAAACAGGGAACAGTAACTTTAACTGGGAACCAATCACTGTAACATTATTATAAGCTGCATTAGGAAACAGATGTAGCACAAACCTTTTCTTCCATCTTGTCAAATTACGTATAGGGACATATTCCCTCAACCACTCTTTTTCTTTCGTGTTAGGAGTAACGTGTTTTCTTTTCGACATAGTTATTACTGTATTGTTAGTAGGGTAGCTGGGGAAGATAGCTAATGCCCTTAGTTGCGAAACATACTGTGAACCATGGATGTATTAAGAGAACTGGATACAGTGTTAGGCGGGAAGCCCCGTACGTTCCAATGAGAGTGCTCAAAAGCGCATTATGCAAACATGGAGCTCGGCTTTTCCGCATTCTTGGCCCATGATGTCACGGTGGACACGCGCACTAGCAACAATTTGTTTGTGTTGTCTTAGCAACCGGTAGCAACATGCTCGTTCATGAGGTTATCTCTCGTGACTCATACAAGTGGCGAACTCATGAACTCGCCGTTTTCATTGTCTAAAATATTCACTAACGTTAAACATTGTGTTTTCGTTGTTCCTGATCGTTTACATGCTTAGCTAAATAAACGATAGATGTATTTAGCTAGACATCCAAGGAGATTTAATCATTATGTCGTGCTACTAGCTAGCTAGCGCTAGCAGTTAGCCTACAGTTTCGGGAACAGAGCTCATCCATGGCTTTATCTCTCATCCACGTTACAAGCTTTACAGCATACAGCCCTCGGATGGATCATAAGAGAGAACCAAGGCCATGTAATCACTATGTCTGTAGTAACGTTATGTAGGCATGATCTTAATACAGCCATGCTAGCTAACCCTGATGTTAGCAACTAGCTAGCTAGCTGATAGCCCCGCCAGTTTGGGAAACGCTAATGACGTTACATCCACGTAACAGGCTTTACAACATACATACATCCCTCGGATGTATCATAACTTCATAAGATAATACCATGGACGTATTGATAGAACACATGGTGATTTACAACCATTAGCTATATCCATTATTACAGCTAGCTATGTGAGCTCGGGAGAACAGTCATGTGAGCGGGCGTGTGCAGTCCCGTGGGTCTGCTCGCGTCCATTATGCGCGTTCATCATTTCAAATTTAATAATTCTAGATTCGCTTCTAGTGAATGTTAAAAATGTTAAAAACGTAACGTTTTAAACAAGGACCCTTTCATTGTTCAAGCTGGTAAGTTGATATACCCCGAAACAAATTATCCGCTGAAATATAGACGTTTCTTTCGCCATGTAATGTCTATGTGAAAAGTCTTTCTTGGCCATGGGGTGCAGTACCACCGTTATCCGCTAAGCCCATATATATATAGACATAGGCATATAGACACAGCGCTCTTCCCGGGGGCTTGCTGTGAACTGACAATTTTACCGCTTGAAAGCTACCGGAAAGCACCTTCACTCGGGATTGTACGGAGCCCGGAAAGGGACATCAAGGGGGAAAAGAAAAAATCGAAGGTTGAAAAAAAGTCAGATTTGAATCAAGACGAACAGCCAACGGATTCTGCTACGATGCAGTCTGGCGAAGCTAGAGGTAGCGTTACGTTAAGTAAATTAACTTATGCATTTAAATGTTTTAGCTTACATGTGACATTTAGCTATTTAAATGTAGCAATTGAGTTTCTGTCTGGCTAAAGTTAAGTTCATTTGTTTAATGTTGTACTTAGTGTTCATTTAACTAGTTAACGTGAGCTAGCTAATTTAGCTAACAGTCACCATACCTGTCAAGTATCCCGTTTTGGCCGGGAAAGTCCCGTATTTTACTCTTCTTTCCCGCCGTCCTCCCGTATTAGTATTTTCCCGTAAATCTCCCGTATTTTAACCTGCGTTATTAAAAAATAATAATACCCCGGGCCCGAGCGGAGCAAAAAAAAAGAAAAAAAACATTCCCAATCTGAGCTCTTTCACTAGCCTCGCGATAACTGCCACCTGCAGTAGCCTACTACAGATACTGTAGGTGGCAGTTGTCGCGAGGTTAGTGTGTGAGGTCAGATGATGAGTGACAACGCGGTGGAAAAAAAGAAGAAAAAAAACAGAGACGGATGATGGACGCTACGACAGAGACGGTGCGCTGCCAAAACTTCTGAAGGCTTTACTATGCATTCCCCATAGCAATGCAAGTTGAGAAAGGATGTTTAGCATGGTACGAAAGATTGTTACAGAGAATAGGATGACGTTAGACAACAGAACTGTCTGCGCTCTACTCTCATGTAAAATGAACCACTCTGGCCCCGCCCACAAATACACTCCTTCCAAAACAGTCTTAAAGAATGCAAAATCTGCAACAAATTTGTACAATAACTCACTAAGGAAAAGTTATGTGAAATTAAAAGAAAAACTGTAAAAGAAAAGCAATATGAAATGAAAAGAATGTGTGGAATGAAAATAAAATGTAAATGTACAGACAAGCATAAATTGTAAATGTTTTCAGCATTCTGCATCATATGGTGATTTTAGCTTTCTTGTACACCCGTCTTAAAATGTAAGGGATACTGGAGCTTGGTTGGGGTGGTGGGACTGCTCGAGGTGGGCACCGGAATATTTCCCTTATTTTCAAATCCAAAACTTGACAGGTATGAACAGTCACTGTTAGCTAGCTAGCTAGCTATCATTAGTTATCCAAAGTGGGTAGCTAGCTAACGTTAGTCTTAAATATAGCTAATATGCCTAGCTAAACCTGCAGATACCATGTATAGTAGAAGTGGGTTTTGTCAGAAAACTGATGTTTAAGGTTAGCTAGCTGTGAACAATTTCTGTCTTCCAGTCATTTATTGAATGCCAAGCCAAGCAGTGATTTTATCTATTTGATCACTTCAGAACACTTGGAGAGGAAGTTTGCTGTGGTGCGGTGGAGTGAAGGGGAGGATTTTGGGAAGCTCAGCGACATAAAAACTGATGCAATAAGGGGGTATGATGATTCCAAGATGGACCAGGATGGGAATCCCATTTCCACCTACTCAGCCGTTATTGAATGGCGCCAAGGGAGGAAACAACGAGGAGGGTGGCCTCACTACAGAGGCACTGTCATTTTCGTTAGTGGTGAGTTAACGTTACTATGGCTTCAAGTGCCGATTCCCCTCTTTAATTTACTAATGTGTTAGTGTCCATAGTTTGTAATGTTCTTTGTGGAATGTGTTCAAGGCAATACAACTGGTAAAGTTGTAAGAGGAGTCCCATTTAAACAAGTCAACTCTTGATTTAAAGTAGCTAACTCGTATAAACAGAGCTCATACTTTTGTTGTAATAGTTTTGTCACAATTTCGTCCTGTATATTGCACTACAAATGCTGGAAAATTGTTAGCTGGGAGTGAAACGGTGTTGTTTCAGAAACATGTACCCATCTACAAAAGTTAACTTGACTAAAAGTTAATGCATTATGACACGCTTAATCCCTTAGCCATACCCATTGTACTCTATCAAACAAGTGCTAGGTCGTTTTGGTGCTTAAAGCGTCATTTTGTCAAGTGACATTTGTCAGCCTCTGAAAGTAACATCATAACACTTTGATACTGATGGAACAAACCTTTTTGAATGGTTATGTATGTTTATGTCAGGTGTCATGTATACCTTATGCATAACCCTATCAAGACTTACGAAGAGTATACATAGGGTCTACAAGTATGTTAGCAATGCATAAAGAGTATTTACGAGCACACATCACCAAGTTGAAGTATATATATATATATATTTAGTCTTAGTGTTACAAAAGAGTGATCTGGAGCAGTCAGCTGTTTGAGTGTAACTCTGGTTTATGTATTTTTCTTTTGTTCTCTAGCTTCTCGTTTTGACACAATCCGTAAACTGAACTCACTGCTGAAGGAAGAAGAACCTGTAGAGCTGACAAAGAGGGCGTCAGTGCCCCCCCAAAAATATGGGGAAGATTCGGATGGCACAACCGATGATGAGACTCAGTATTGCAAGTTAAGGTGACGTCAATTTACTTTAAGCTCCTATGCAATAACCATATTTTTCTAGTGGTACCATGCACATAGAATGTATATGGGTTTGGCACTACTGTCTAATATGCATTAATATGTAGCTAGAAAAAAATCTGTAAGGCTTATTGGTTCTTGATATTAAATTCTCTTGTACAGTATGACTGCTCAATTCCAGCAATAGCTGTGTTTTTCTTTTGGTTTTCTATCTCAATGATTGTACTTTCCTTTCTCTTGACACCCAGAAGTCAAAGGCTCCCATAAGGAGAGACCCCGCAGAAGAGTTCCTTAAGCAATACGGTCAATCACAGCCTTCTTCAGATAATCATAATCTGACTAAGACTGTGGTGGAATTACAGCAGGAGATCAAGGACCTGAAAGCAGAGAATGCTAAATTGAAGGAGATGGCTCTTCAAGGTATCATTGATTCATATCAGTCAGATACTTTTTTTCTAAATGACTGTAGGATGTTTTGACTGTATTGTAGGCTACTTTGTCCTAAAGAAGAGTGATAATAACTAATTATTTGTTTGTGATGTACTGTGTCTAGATGTGCCAGGACTCCTACAGAGCTTGAGGAATATAATTGATTCGGCTGCACCTCCTAAGAGATCCAGGGTGGAGCTTGCCACACCATCGCCGGCCCTTGCAGGTTCTATGCAGTCCAGGTCCACTTCTCCATCTGCCACTTCGCTGTCCCTCCCCAGATCTACGCTGTCCAGTTCGTCTGCATCTGCATCACCTACTGTCTCTCAGTCTTCTAAGGTAATTGTTTTATAAAGAATAAAGAATTACAGCACATAAAATAGATCAACTGCTTGTCAGACTTGCTTTTAACGAGTATAGCATATGTAATTAGCTTTTATGTCTGAATAAATCATACATATTCTAACTTTAAATGCTCACCTTATGTCATTGTCTAAACAGGTGGAGATCCATCCTGGGACCGGAGTCATGGTTGAGAAACTGGCGTGGGCCTATGCCCTCAATGCAAATTCTGCCACAGTTTTTGTGAGGCATCTGCTCACCGCAGTCTTCCCAGTGGAAGTACTGCTGGTGAGCAATCTTCGGGGGAACAAACGAGGGAGAGGAGAGGCTCGTCTACCACTGGACAAAAATAAATTAAATGCAATTTACAGTACGTATTCAGCTTTTCAATAGGTGTTTTGCCAGTAGTCTCCGCTTTTGTGTATTTCCTGATTTCAGCCTACTGTACAAATTTTTTGCATTGTTGTTTTTTTTGTCATCTTTAGGTGCAGCTCTTGAGAGGTGGCCAGGGACCCAGCTCTCCAGCATTGGAAGCACAATCAATGCCAAGATTACTGAGCTCAGGTCAAAAAGTAAAAACGTTGATGCAGCTCCCCATTAAACTGTTTTGTTTGATCTGAGTTTTCTTCCTGGACAGTATCCCACGGAAAGTACTTAACACAACTGTGATGTAAGTAAGCCATAAAGGCATTTTAAGTTGACATTCTACTCATTTTGGTTGACATTTTGTGTATTTAGCCATTTTCTAATCAAGTTTTCTTAAAATATAGGCAGTACTAGCATATGCTCAGAGCTTGCACTTACACACGGTTCCTCGTTTCTTTGAATGTAAAGGGGCAAATCAGTCAGATGTGTACACTTGTTTGTTGGTGACATAGTTCCCATATTACAATAACAATTGTGTAAGCATGTGCTCTTCATGTATGTATTGAGGCATGACACGTGTGAAAATGTCAAATTGTGAAAGATATTTCTATCTTGTCACTAATTCATTCAAACTGTATCTTTAAAAACACAATCTTCTTTAAGATTAGGGTTTACAGCTGTTGGCACTGTAATCCCAGTGTGTCACTGTTAATAAAGACATTGAAAACTTTGCGTAACAGCTTTTTTTTTCAATATTACAGATCTATACAGACTGCATTTATATTATTGTGTGATAGAAATGAGCTGTTCTGGGCACTGATCAAACCATGCCAGTTTTAAAGGAGAATTCCGGCCAATTTTTACGTTAATCTTGATCGCTATAGCTACGCGAGTACTTTCGATAGAAAAAACCCCGACACGAATCAGTGCAGGTAACACGGAGAAGCTGCAGCTACGTACTACAAGCGTCCCCTGAGCTAAAACGGCAGTGCTCGGGGCAAGTTTTAGAGTGCCTTTGTGCCTCTTAACAGACACAAAATGCAATTAATATGTCTGTGCCACATACGTGTCAACAAGATGCGTTTTCAACTCAGACATTGTTTAAATTCACCTACCCTGGTCCCTGTCTCGATCCTGCCGGTAGCTAGCTTGCCCTGCTAGCTGATAGCCGTTAGCTGCTAGCTGCCGTCCGGTGAGTGTATTCAGACAGGCTTCTGTGATAATCATCCCAATAACAATACACGGAGCGGCGGTGGTGTGGCTATGTCCTCCAGAGGACAGGGTAATCGCTTTGAAGTTGTATTCCCCTAAAAAACGTAGTGCGGTAGTAGCTGTTAGCTGCTAGCTGCCCTCCGGTGAGTTGTACAGCCAGATAGCTGTTAGCCGTTAGCTGCTAGCTGCCGTCTGGTGAGTGTATTCAGCCAGGCATCTGTGATAATCATCCCAATAAAATCCATGGAGTGGGCTGGTGGATGTCCTGCATAGGACAGATCAGCCTTCGCAGCGAAAGGTTTAGATTATTTCCCCCTCAAAATAGGTAATTGAGCACTGTAGTGGTTATGACCATATCAGTGACTATGTAACTACATGGAAACGGGATAAACGATGTCTGTGGCTTGCACAGTAATAGCGTTACTGAAGCTTAGCTGTTGCATCGTCTCCTGGGAATTCAGTTGTAGCAGAAAAAGGTAAACAGTAGTGTGCAGATTGGAGCGTAGTGTGTGAAGAGTGAAAAGTGGAGTTGTTTATAAGGGAAGAAGCTTGGAGTATGAAGAATATAGCAGATATACAACACACGGAAGAGCCTTTTGAGTTTGATGGTCGTCCTTATTTATTCGAACCCGAGTATACAGACGAAGAACTAGCCTCACAAGAGTTGGAAAGAACGAGACTGACAGAGGGGAAACAGGCAGATGAACTTGCTGCTCCAAGCACAAGCTAAAGCTAGCCTTCAGTAACTGCCTGGATGAATACACTCACCGGACGGCAGCTAGCAGCTAACGGCTAACAGCTATCTGGCTGTACACACTCACCGGAGGGCAGCTAGCAGCTAACAGCTACTACCGCACTACTGTTTTTTTTAGTGGGGAATACACTTCAAGACTGACATGACTTGTCCTCTGGAGGACATAGCCACACCACCACCGCTCAGTGGATTGTTATTGGGATGATTATCACAGAAGCCTGTCTGAATACACTCACCGGACGGCAGCTAGCAGCTAATGGCTATCAGCTAGCAGGGCAAGCTAGCTACCGGCAGGATCGAGACAGGGACCAGGGTAGGTGAATTTAAACAATGTCTGAGTTGAAAACGCATCTTGTTGACACGTAAGGGCCCTATTCATGTGGCACAGACATATTAATTGCATTTTGTGTCTGTTAAGAGGCACAAAGGCACTTTAAAACTTGCCCCGAGCACTGCCATTTTAGCTCAGGGGACGCTTGTATTAAGTAGCTGCAGCTTCTCCGTGTTACCTGCACTGATTCGGGTCGGGGGTTTTTCTATCGAAAGTACTCGCGTAAAAATTGACCAGAATTCTCCTTTAACTCAAATTTAATCATATTTTAGATAGGGACAAATTAAGTCATGTTATTATAATATGTGATTCATATGTTTTTTGGCTATTGAATATTATATGAGTTGGTATAATTTCATACATAAAAAGTATTTTTTTTTATACTGCTATGGTAATTTTCATTGGCTGACATATAAGAATCTTATTAAAAAAACATAATGAAAGCAGTTTACCAAGCCAAAATACAATTCACATACAAAAAACCTATATAGAATGGTATATATTCCTATATAAGGAGTATATGATTTTTATACCGATATGGTAATTTTAATTGGCTGACATATAACAATCTTATAAAAAAGATATAAAGAAAGCATAGTTTCTGTTTAAATTAGATATACTTTACGCACAAAAAACATATAAAATTGTATGTATTTACATATAAAAAGCATATGTCTTTATAACTGAGACATGTTTTAATATATAATTAAAAACCTCAAAAATGATATGGAACATATGCGGAAAACAATTTGCCATGCACTTTCCTTATAAACAACATATATAATGTTTGCTTGTGTCATACTTAATTCTTTTAATTATGTTGTATGAGGAAAATGCAAAAGTGGCCACTTTCATGAGTAAATCATAATATGAGACATATAACTCTCATAAGATATACAATACATATAAAACAAACATTTACTATTGGCGGCAATAGTAAATATAATATAATTCTTATATGTTTTTTCTGTTTCTTTTCCGTATGAGTTCAGCAGAACTCCATCAACTGAAACGTCTCATTGACAGAAAAAAACAAAATGGGTCTCTCTCAACAGCACCCATAACTTGCTGATTCTATTGAGGCCATACAAGGAGGCTTTCATTGATGTATATAAACTTGTGTGCATCTCCATGACACTGCCTGTATCAACAGCTGCTTGTGAGAGGAGCTTTTCCTGCTTACGGTGTTTTAAAAACCTACCTCAGAAACAAAAGTGGCGATGTCCGAACCAGCAATCTTGCTGTGCTGGCAATCAGCTCAAGAAGAACAAAAGAGATGGATGTAGATGTTGTTATCGCTTTGCAGCCAATCATAACAACAGGCGAATTTTTCTCTTTTAAGAGGTGAGTACACTCCTTACATTATATTTTAACATGTTTAAATTGTACTGTATTTAATATGCTATAAACACAATTGTTGCAGGAAATCACACCTGTGGAGACTGAAGAGAGGAGAGAAGAAGACAGGAGGAGACTGGAGAGTAAGAGGAGCAGAGAAGAAGACAGGAGGAGACTGGAGAGTAAGAGGAGCAGATAAAAAGACAGGAGGAGACTGGAGAGTAAGAGGAGCAGAGAAGAAGACAGGAGGAGACTGGAGAGTAAGAGGAGCAGAGAAGAAGACAGGAGGAGACTGGAGAGTAAGAGGAGCAGATAAAAAGACAGGAGGAGACTGGAGAGTAAGAGGAGCAGAGAAGAAGACAGGAGGAGACTGGACAAAAGAGCTGTCAATATTGGTGAGTGAAGTGAACCTCTTGCTATTGTATTGCTGTATTTAGCATAAATACTAACCTATTCATGTGTACTATAAACTCATATGTTGCAGTAAATCACAGAGGCTTGTTCCCCATGTACTGAATAAATTTGGACCGGGCCTTGGTGGGGAACAGCTGCTCATCAATCGTAATGTCGGCACCAGGCTTGTAACAAGCTATGCTGTTCTGCACAAACTTGTTCCAGGTTTCCGACACCAGGGCAAACTTGTCAACCTGCAGATGAATGCGTCTGTTTTTTTTCTTAGCAAGCCGCAGGAATTTCATGATCTCTCTAAATCTGTTTCTGGCCATAGTTTCTGTAAAAAAGGGCAAGCCCCATTTTTCTGACCACAGACTGTCCACATCGATGTGTTTTGCACCCTGTGCCCCGCGGACATACAGCAGGGCTATAAATGCTTTTAGTTCAGCCATTGTCAGGTCCCAGGAGCTGTCAACACGGTGACGATGGGCCTCAGCCACAGTGCAGTCCCTGATGTGCTTCAGCATGCTATTATCGAAGAAACACACAAAGGCTGTGAGCGCATCTTCAATGTTGCGCTTTGCGTGCGCTGTGGGGCCAGCAGCTTCCGTCAGGACGTTTTGGCTGTTCTGCTTTCTCCCTGGACGTTCAGTCAGCTGAAGCACCATCCACGCCGTCCCTCCATTTCCACAGCCGCCTCCGGCCGTGATGACTTAGGCGGGCTGTATTCAGTTGGCTCGAGGGGTAGGCCTACTGGTTCGGGAAGGCCAAAAACAACAATAACTAATAGACTAATGATAATAATAATAATAATAATAATGATAGCCTACAATTGCAAATATGACCAGAATAGCTATGCAGCGGAACTCACTGGGAACATCAGCCGTGACCGGCTCACCGGGAACATCAGAAGTGACCGTCTCACCGGGAACATCAGAAGTGACCAGCTCACCGGGAACATCAGCCGTGACCGGCTCAATGCCGTCAAAGAGACCATCAAGCGTAACCGGAACATTTGGATCCAAAGTCTTAGGTGAAAGTCGTCGCCTCTTTTTCTGCTGTTGGCCTACGGACTCACTCTCTGATGAGAAAGAAGTGTTGGACCTGTCATTCACCCAGGAATGATCGCTGTCACTTTCCTCCTCCGACAGAGCCCCAGCATCAGAATCATCACTTCCCATGTTCTGAAGCATTGTCTAGCACTTGTCATATTCCTCTTCATTCCTCACATTTTTACTACAAACTTGTTTCTAAATAGGCTATAAAAAGCAGCGTAGGCTGCTGTAATCAAATAAGCTACCGGTAAATACAAATAGGCTACGTGACGCTAGTGACGTTTCTCTAACAGAGACAATGATAGTTACTAAGCAACCAAGATGCATCTTCAACCGCGCGAAAAATTCTGACCGTGTATGGCCAAAATAGGTTAAATTGATCATATTTTCTTTCTGTATTTTCATTTAAAATGTTTTTAAAATAAATTACACAAAAGGCACTTTTAGGAAAAGTCAGGTACCAGCAGGATTAGAATTTTTTTATTTAGCAAAGTTATAAAATCCCAAACCGTCATGGCAGTTCTAGTGTTAAGGCACTTCCGCATTTGCAGCACTTTGCCGAACCGAATGCTCTGTCCACTAATAATATACAGTCTATGGGTAAAACATGGGGCTAGGGAACAAATTCTCTTTTTCTGCGACATGGAGGCAACTGTTAACATCATTAACAAGAGACGCTCATCTGTTCCATCCATTAATAGATTCATGAGACGTCTTACTTGGCTGACAATTTGGGGCAATTATCATTTTCGCGCAGCTCATATCCCTGGTTTGAATTATCAAGTAGGCGATTCTCTGTCTCGATTTAATTCCCAGAAATTCCATCTCCTGTGTCTAGAAGCAGCCCAATCAAGCCTGTAATGCCCCCTTTTCAGCCCAACCAACCATTCTAGATTAAATGATCCACTCCAATCTTATGTGCGCGCTGATGCGCAGTACATGTGTATGGGTCTGGTAAAATCTACATTAAATAACGTATGACTCAGCTTGGTCTTATTTCACCGCTCTGCATGTTAATATATCATGTATTAGTGCTTTTATAGGCCACTGCTTTGAGACTCAAAAAATTCAGCTTTCTTCCATCAAAGTACGGTCGCTGGCATCCATTTCCATCTGCGCTGCCTGGATCCATCCGCTACCAGTATTTTGGAAAACCCATCCATACGCCTCTTGCTGAACGGCCTCAAAAGGGAATCACCTCGAGGCAATGATAAACGTCTCCCTTTCACATTACCTTTAGTATATCACGATTGAGGAAAGGGTGTTTTGGGTCATTCTCACAGCTTTCTTTGGTTTGGGGTGGCAACAAAAATTTCAAGCACTTGTTCCTTTGACCCCAATCACGTTCTCACCATTTCTGATGTTTCAATTAATGATCACCATTTCACCTTGTTTCTCAAACACTTCAAAACAGATAGAAATAGTGAAGGTTTATATCTCATCTAATAGTCTAATACTGTCTGTTGTCCTCTATCTTCCACGCTGACCTACTTGAAGAGCCGTCCTCGTGCTGGTCCGCAGGCGCCGCTGTTTGTCACTCAGAAGGGAAACCAATGTCCAGAGCCTGGTTTGCATCCCACCTACGCCTCCTCTGCCAATTCTGCGGACTGCGTCCAGACCGTTATACAGCTCATTCCCTGCACATAGGGGCTTCTGCAGCAGCATCCACTCCTGTTTCAACCCTAAAAGCCATGGGGCGATTGCCCCCCCTCTCTACTCCTCAATAGCAACAGACACAGAAATGGCACATCCTAAGGAAAGCTCATTGTGGGACTGGCTCTAATGGCTGTAATTCTGCACCAAGGCTGAATTGTTAGGGGACCACTAAGGCCTATATAAAAGAGACTTCAGATACCGTATTAGGAGACCACTAAGACCTATATAAAAGAGACTTCAGATACAGTATTAGGGGACCACTAAGGTCTATATAAAAGAGACTTCAGATACCGTCTTAGGAGACCACTAATGTATATATAAAAGCATCCAAAGAGGACCATGTCATGGGACTTTTAAAGCAACATTAGAGAACTTTTCCCGCTTTGGTCCCCCTACAGGTTGGAAGCGGAATTGTCCATTACATTACATTGTCCAGTTCATTCGAACTACAGATCCGCTACCAGATCTGGCTAACTTGCATAATGTAATGTAATGGACGTAATGTAATTCCGCTTTCAACCTGTAGGGGTCCGAAGCGGGAAAAGTTCTCTAGTGTTGCTTTAAACTGTGTGAGCGTCCCCTAATGCTGCTGCTGTCCCCTGACTCTCTGCTTTTTCATGGTGCTCATGAAAGGTCAGGCGACTCCTCTGGACAGAACCATACCGCCAAATTTAATTCGTAATTTATTCAATAAAATTTCCTAAAGCATTTTTATTGTCTGTGTTGTTCTTGACTTTAATGGACCTGACAGAAGTATGTTTAACATTAAAAGATGTTTTATAAAATCATGACAACAATTATTATTTGAATAGCTTAGTATTCTATGCAAAGAAGTTATATATAAAGGCTTTAGGCCGCTCTACATGTTAGTGTAGGCCCAGTTTATGATATGCAACTTAATTTTATAATGTATAATGTAGTAGGGTGTCCCTGATCCGTCTCTTCATCAATAAAGGGGTCCTTGGTTTAAAAAATGTTAAAGACCTCTGGTCCAAAAGGCACAAGTGGGTTGATTTTAAGGAAGTGCTGTAATTTGTTCCAGGAATCGGGTGCACTAAAGTTAAAAGCAGTTTTTCCAAGTTCAGACCGAGCTTGTGGAGCATGAACTAAAAGCCAGTCAGCAGAGTGAGTCTTATAATGTCCCTCTGAGTAACAGAGAAGTGCTGTAAGGTAGTGTGGTAGTTTTCCAACAACTTCTAGATAGAGAAATACCATTGAGTATCAAGTCTCACGTGGAGAAAAGAACTCCCAACGCTGTCATATAAAATCAATGATGTGTACCATAGACAAGACCGACATCATTAAGTCTCTCCTGATTGAAGTAAAGCTGACTTTATATATGCACAGCCAATTAAATAAGATGAGATTAGAGAGAAATATTATTTAACAGCACCTCAACAGTAAAGTTGTTTTTAATCACACACTCAGACAAGTACAGCGTACATTTCAACACTGCGCATTACCATTGCTACCACCCAGAATGCCCGTGTTCTCCTTCTACTACCCCTTACTACAGCGATACTGTAATCTGTACAACCACCTAGCGTTGGTTGTGGTAAACACTGAAAAAAACTACTAACAGCTATGTTTAACAATATACAAATGTAAAAACAGTTTTAGTTCTTACATGGACTATGTACGAAGGAAATGTAAATATAGGTTTTCTTCTACAGGTTTAACGTCAGAAGTATATTCTTCAGGTAGGTATAGGTTGGTATGAAACATTGTCCCTTTTTACCAACAGGTCCTACATTCTCTTTGTTGTAGAAACAGTCTAGTAATTCCTTGCTCTGTCTGGAACCTGCAATCATGCTCTGTCATTGTTTACACTGTTTTCAACATCTCCTCAGGCTCCCTCTCCTTCTCTCTCAGATGGATCCAGTCTCGTCTCCCCCCTCTGCGTGCAGCTTAATTGATCCGACTGCCTTCGCACGGCCGGCTGATTAATTGCGCTCTCTGCCAGCGTTTCAGGTTTGAGATGAGACGGAGAGAGAGGAGGGAGAGCGAGGGCGTTTTGATGAAGAGGAGTCTGGAAACACAGCGCGGCGAGACAATAGAGAAAGTTACGCCAGTAAATGGAGTTCAGGAACTCCATTATCAGTGTGATTACAGCTCCGTATGATAAACTGTCTCAGAATGGAACAGGCAGTGACAGGCAGCTCCTCTTCTTTTCTAACTTTGTCTGAAGTGTTGGTGCCATTAGACACTGAGGAGATTAAGAAGTGCACCTCCCAAATAATAAATGACCAATTTGCTCTTTGTTCTAAAGTTTGATGCAGTTAACACTGACTGTGTACAGTGCGGTTCAAACTTCTATGTCGATACCCCTCAAACAGTCTTTGAAGAAGTAAGGACCAGACAATCTGATCCTAAAAAAAACTTAGTATTGAAAAGAAACACTGTCCTCACGTTTCTTTTTTTATAAATTCACTTTACAAAATGTCATCACTTACAAAAAGTGTCTTCACTATCAAACAACTAAATGAGGGGAGATTTGTAGTTAAAATGTTCCATTAAGGGAGCATTAAAGCAGAAATTGGATTATTTTCATTACTACAACAAATCTGCTAATCAGTCCCTCCAGAAAAACGCGATTATGCGATCGCATAATTCAATGCATAATCAGCCAAAGTCCGCATATTCATGCGGGGGCCGCATTCTTTCAAATACGCCACACTTTCGCCGCATAAATTGCCGATTTCCGCGCAAAATATGCGGTGCTTGCATGATTTCATAATCCCTGCATTTTCGTTGCAAAAAAGTCACATATATCTTAGCAGAAAGTTTAAAATTTTTTGCGTTTACTTCACACAAGAGCAGCCATTTTCCCCTGTTGCCATGGGAACGTTATGAAGTGACGTAATTACGCAACGTGAACATCATCGAAAAGCAGGTGTTGGAAGTTGAATTTGACATGTACTTTGAGTCTCTTAAGTTGGTATCCAATAAGAAAGCTATCTTAATATCTGATATTATCTGAAATTTCTTTGTTTAAGTGCTCCTGCTGTCTATATTATTAACAATTTTTAAAAGTCTGTCTTTTGTATCTTTTATTTCCCTCTGTTTAGACTATTACTTTTATTTTTACTTTAATATTATATTATTTGTATATATTTTTGTATCTTATTTTTTTACTTATTGCAATGACTGAATATCTGTAAACTATTTTTGTAAATTAAGTTTTAAAAAAGCAGGGTGTTGGGGGAATGACTTTTTCTTCTCTATTTCATCAACCTGCATTTTTTGCAAGTTCCCGCAATTTCATCGCATAAAATTGCATAAATATCACGCATATTCCATCGCATTTTTTAAGAAAACGTGCCGCATAATCAAGGATTTTTGCCCGCAACAATCACAAAAAAACACGCGTTTTTCTGGAAGGACAGGCTAATATCTACTATCTGTGCAATCTTAGACTGACATGGCTCGATGCCAGAGAACTAATCAAAAATACATCAGGAGACTTTCTGATAACTGTGCACCGTTCAGTTAAAAACAGAATCAGGTTCCTGCTCTGCAGACAGAGTTTACAAAGAAATGCTTCTTTTAAATGCAATATTTTTTAATCATATTGATTCAGTATGCTGTTTGGTTTGGCTGCCGGCCAGTTTGAGCAAACGTTATAAAACAGTAACGTTTTCACTTTTCTGTCAGTATCAGTCTGAGTCAATGTGGTTCACCTTTCAAGGGCAGCTATTAAAGGAGACCTATCATATAAAATTCTCAGGTTGAGGTGTTTCTACTAGAACATGTTTACATGCTGTAATATTCATAAAGCACTTTATTTTGCTCATACTGCCCATGGTTGCTGCATCTCTGCCTGAGAGACTCGGTTGGCTCTGCAAAATGATCTCGGAAAGGAACCTGTTTTGGTGAAACATTTGCACCCCGCAAAAGAAAACTTCACATACAATAATACATTAAGCTAACTGTTCACACGATAAAGTAATGTGGGCTATTTCAATAAGCTGGATACATGGTTAAACGTAGTTAGCATATCGGCATGTGTTTAATTTAGTAAATGACATGTTTATGTTTGAAAGTCTCTAGGTTTTGACATAAATGCAGATATAAATGTAATTTAAAAAAATAATAAACAATTATTGATTTTCAAATATTGCACCTGTCAATACAGAACGAAATATTCTGTAGCCTATTTTGCCGTCAACAATGCCAACTTTGTCTTTGCTGTAATCAAATCAGTATGTATTTATGTTTAACATGAAGTATACTACTGCTTGAGTGCATTTTATCAATGGGAACGGGTGTACAGACAAGGCTAGCAGCAGCAGCACCGCGTCAGACACGTTTCTGGTGTGCAAAGACACGCAACAGAAACGCCACGCTCACGCCACGCAGCCAGTGTGTAGCCGGCGTAAAGCCAGGGTTTTCCGTTTCACGGATGTGGCTCTCTTTTAACCTGGCAAGATCTATGAGCGATACAGATTCACAGTTGTTCTATCGTTCTACAATGTGTCCTAAATAAGCAATGAAAATGAAATTGTAAAAAACAAAATTGGACTTTTCTTTTTTTATGGTTTTTCGTATGGAAAAAAAACAAAACATGTAAATTCTGATTTTGGTTTCAAACAATATAATGAATTGCACGCAGAATTTTTCATTCCTCAATCCAAAAGGAATATAAATAAGAGCAATAGCCAGAAAAACGGGTGTTTTCATAGTTTTTTCTTTTTTCCTTTTTTGTTAAAGATATTTTTTATCTACAAATGAATTAAGGATTATACAATGATACCTGGAAGAAGCCACAGGGAGCACGTCGACTCGGGGACGGAGGTCTCCGGTCGGGCCTTGGTCCAGACTAGGTTGGTCATTAAAGGCGTCCGCAGCCCCCCGCAATCCCATCTGTCTTCGCAAGAGGGATGAAAAAAGGACTCGCCCGGGACTAACATTATCACATGTTCGGTGAAATATGATCTGTCATCTGCAGGGGAATTTTTACAAAATACCAGTGGTGGAATGTAACGAAGTACAAATACTTCGTTACTGTACTTAAGTACATTTTTCACGTATCTGTACTTTTCTGAAGTACAATCAATAGTGCATACTTTTGACTTTTACTTTGTTACATTTTGCAGCAATTATCTATACTTTCTACTCCACTACATTTCTACAACGTTCTGTTACATTTTCGTTACATTTTCTGATCAGTTTCCCCCTGCCAAAACGTCTTCCTGACCGTCACATGTTTGCAGTCCGCAGGGAAGCCTTCAGCAACGGCCGTCCAGCTCCCGGTGCCACTCACGATTTTACAAATCCCACTATGGCCACGCCAAGACCCGCCCTTCAATAGCATTTATTGGCCAGGCGCGTACCACTCCCAGTACTACCACTGCTCCCGTAACTGCTGCTGCTCCAGGTATCATTGTTAACATACAACCCGTATATTTATCTTAAAAACACTCCCGGTCCTCCTCAGCTGTGAAGCCACGTACTTGTTGTCCATTTAATGAATATTTACATTGTAGATTCTCACTGAAGGCATCAAAACTATGAATGCACACATATGGAATTATGTACTTAACAAAAAAGTATGAAATAACTGAAAATGTCTTATATTTTAGATTCCTCAAAGTAACCACCCTTTGCTTTTTGATAGCGCTGCAAACCCTTGGTGTTCTCTCAATGAGCTTCATGAGGTATTCACCTGAAATTGTTTTCACTTCACAGGTGTGCCTTGTCAGGGTTAATTAGTGGATTTTTTTCCCTTATTAATGGGGTTGGGACCATCAGTTGTGTTGTGCAGAAGTCAGGTTGATACACAGCCGACAGCCCTATTGGACAACTGTTAGAATTCATATTATGGCAAGAACCAATCAGCTAAGTAAAGAGAAACGAGTGGCCATCATTACTTTCACAAATGAAGGTCAGTCAGTCCGGAAAATTGCGAAAACTTTGAATGTGTCCCCAAGTGCAGTCGCAAAAACCATCAAGCGCTACAACGAAACTGGCTCACATGAGGACCGCTGCTGAGGATAAGTTCATCCGAGTCACCAGCCTCAGAAATCGCAAGTTAACAGCAGCTCAGATTAGAGACCAGATGAATGCCACACAGAGTTCTAGCAGCAGACACATCTCTAGAACAACTGTTAAGAGGAGACTGCGCAAATCAGGCCTTCATGGTCAAGTAGCTGCTAGGAAACCACTGCTAAGGAGAGGCAACAAGCAGAAGAGATTTGTTTGGGCCAAGAAACACAAGGAATGGACATTAGACCAGTGGAAATCTGTGCTTTGGTCTGATGAGTCCAAATTTGAGATCTTTGGTTCCAACCGCCGTGTCTTTGTGCGACGCAGAAAACGTGAACGGATGGATTCTACATGCCTGGTTCCCAGCGTGAAGCATGGAGGAGGAGGTGTGATGGTGTGGGGGTGCTTTGCTGGTGACACTGTTGGGGATTTATTCAAAATTGAAGGCATACTGAACCAGCATGGCTACCACAGCATCCTGCAGCGACATGCCATCCCATCCAGTTTGCGTTTAGTTGGACCATCATTTATTTTTCAACAGAACAATGACAACAAACACACCTCCAGGCTGTGTAAGGGCTATTTAACCAAGAAGGAGAGTGATGGAGTGCTGTGCCAGATGACCTGGCCTCCACAGTCACCGAACCTGAACCCAATTGAGATGGTTTGGGGTGAGCTGGACCGCAGAGTGAAGGCAAAAGGGCCTACAAGTGTTAAGCATTTCTGGGAACTCCTTCAAGACCAGGAAAGGAAGGAAAACCATTTCAGGTGACTACCTCTTGAAGCTCATCAAGAGAATGTCAAGAGGGTGCAAAGCAGTAATCAGAGCAAAGGGTGGCTACTTTGAAGAATCTAAAATATAAGACATGTTTTCAGTTATTTCACACTTTTTTGTTAAAGGAACACGCCGACTTATTGGGAATTTAGCTTAGTCACCGTAACCCCCAGAGTAAGACAAGTTGATACATACCCTTCTCATCTCCGTGCGTGCTGTAAAGCTTTCTGACGGCTCCATAACAGAACAGGCAGGTGAATAGTTCCAGTAATCCTACTTCTCCGAGTAAGTGACAAAATAACGGCAACATGTTCCTATTTACATGTTGTGATTTGTAGAGTCACAGCGTGTACAAAAACCAACGTAACATGAGACACAGCCATCTTCTAACCGTAAACAAACCGGGAACTATATTCTCAGGCGGAAGAATATAGTACTTGGGCGGAGTGATATGCTCGCAGCAAGCCTGTCTGAGAATATAGTTCCCGGTTTGTTTACGGTTAGAAGATGGCTGTGTCTCATGTTCCGCTTGGACTTTTTACACGCATGACTCTAAATCACAACATGTAAATAGGACTATATTACCGCTATTCTACTAATCTCCAATTTGGAGAAGTAGGCTAGTTGGAACCAGTTACCTGCAGGATCTGTGCTGGGCTAAGCTAATGCTTTAGCCGTCAGACAGCATTACAGCATGCACGGAGATGAGAAGGGTATGTATGGACTTGTCTTACTCTGGGGGTTACGGTGAATAAGCTAAATTCCCAATTAGTCGGCGTGTTCCTTTAAGTACATAATTCCATATGTGTTCATTCATAGTTTTGATGCCTTCAGTGAGAATCTACAATGTAAATAGTCATGAAAATAAAGGAAAGGAAGGAAACACACTGAATGAGAAGGTGTGTCCAAACTTTTGGCCTGTAATGTGAGTCAGAATGTAAACTGGGCCACAGATGGTAAGCACAATTACATTAACCTAAAACTAACTTAATTAAAATGCCATAGCCCATACTGTTTTATTTTTTCATTATTATTATTAGAATATAGACATTAAGAGAATAAATTATATTATTAAATTACTTTTAATACGTAAAGTACATTTAAAATCAGGTACTTTTTACTTTTACTTAAGTAGGGTTGTCATTGTTGTACTTCTACTTTTACTAAAGTAAATATGTGTCTGGTTATTTGTACTTTTACCAAAGTACTGAGATCCAGTACTTCCTCCACCACTGCAAATTACAGACATGGCCAATTCACGCAGGATTAAGAACACTGACATTCTCCGTAATTATTCGGAGGTCACCAGGTAGTACTAATCCCGTGCGAATAGGGCTAAAGTCTGCTGGCTGGTAAAGCACTAATGTGAACAAACTTAAGGATTTTGGAAAGAAATGCTGAAAGTAAACATTACCTTGTTTCCAAGAAAACATCATAGAGAACCTTTACATCACTTTTTTTACGTCAGGTTGGAGAATTAATCCACACTTGTATAGCCTGACAAGCCAGACCAACATCCAGATGTTGTATCTGGGAACCATTGGCAGGGCTCAATCCGAGGGGCGGGATAAACGGTTGTCTTTCAAATTCCCTCTGCACGCAATAGGATAGCGCTACAACCAACCAGAGCAACACTAGTTGATAGATTAAACTTTAAACTCCGAACACATCTTCCGTTTTTAAGAATGATTTCTGTGCCGTTCTTTGTTCTTTTCTCAAAGAAAAGCTTAACTCCAAGTCTTCCAGAAGACCGCTGTTTCCAGCAGCAGCAGCCATATCCCGCCCACCAACTCTATACACGATGTGATTGGCCTGACTAGAGTTTGGTTTTTCCAGCTCGCAAGCCAACGGAGAGTGCCTAGATGTCCCTGGTTGCAAATTAAATTTGCTGCTGCTAGGGTGCGTCTAGATTTCTAGGGTAACACTAGTACGTTTTGGTTTTAAAACGCATATCTTCTGCTACGTTTACACCTCTGGTCCGCAGTACACTGTTTTAGGGGCTCTGAAATGCCATAGTTTGAAACAGTTTGAAAACACTGTTGACCCTGTTTAAGACTGGAAACAAGGACGCAGACACCCACGTTCGCTCACTGATTGGGTCTTATCAGTCACAGTGTGTCGGTTCCTGATACGTCAAGGCCTTATCACGTTACCCTTTTTCTGGAGAAAACAATCAACATCAACCTTGATTATCGCTAGTTAATTCAACATGGAAAATGATTAAAGATAAGAAAAAACTATTGTCTGCCACTAGCGACAGAAATTTGTCTTTACAAGGCAGGCTCCAATGACATAAAATACATATAAGATACATACTGTATAATAATACAGCAATACAACAATACAAACGATGCAAAAGAGGGCTGAATGGAGATTGCCTCTGTGACTATTCACTGTGGTAATGGCAGTGGGGATGAAGAATGTTTTGTATATGTTTTTAAGTGCCAACAGGACTTTGTAACGTCCTTTGACCTGATGGCAGTGACTGCAGTGGCAGGTAGGATCCTGTGTGATTGTAGGGTCTATTATCTTGCCGGCCTGATTTATTATACAATTCATTGTGCCAACAGCACAGTTCCCTCCAGAGAAAAAATTGTGACCAAGTTGTTCACTGTCTGATGGTAGTCAAACAGTGCACCAGTATCAGTCAAATGGGCTACTAAGGCCATATCACTGCATAAAAAGTGGGATTTCCGTCCCCGTAAACGCCCGGAAATCCCCCTAATTTTCAGCAGTTAACGACAATTTACAGGCTGTGAACGTCGCGTTCGTCTGTGCCACATATTGTTTGAAACAAACCATGACGTATGTGGAGAGCTCCCGCGGAGGTGCTAATGGATCTAATTAGCATATGAATAGCAGCGACACTGCGCCTGGCCAGAGAACGTCTGGCCTGGCTGGAATTTCCTCACTCACTATTGGATGAAACCACTACTTTTAAACAAGAAAACTCTCTCGCGATAATTATATACAGGGCATGAAATTAACACCCGCCCACCCGTCAAATGCGGGTGAATTTTGCAATTGGCGGGTAACACTGTCAATCTACCTGCCACTTTGGCGGGTAGCCAATGAGAATTGAGTGATTCAAATGCGTAACTATCGGTAAGCAGGGTACGCGGTTGCTTATGGGCCTGGTCCAATCAGGGGCCCGCATCACTGGAAGACACTGATTGACAGCCGGGGCTCCCTATCGCGCAGCCACTGACCAAGCGGGAGGGAGAACGGGTCAAATTCATTTCCTTGTCTATGTTATGAAGACGAGACGTGTGTGTGTGACTCGAACATCTCACATTACCAACCAAACGTACAGCGAAAGACCGTGCAACACTTTTCAGACCGTCCTGCCAACCTGTAGACATTTTAACATCAATGTACGCTGGAACGATTTTTCACTCTTAAGGCCCCGTACACACGTACCAAAACAATCTTTTTTTTACCCGTCTTCCCTGGATTCGTTTCAAGAATAGTTGTGTCCAAACGAATCCACTTGTAAATGACTCAATACGCTACTTCATATGCCAGGCCTATAGGCGGCGCTGTTTCTGCTACAGAAATTCACTTCCACTTCCCATCATAACATGACTAGGCAAGGCAAGGCAATTTTATTTGTATAGCACATTTCCGCAGGGGTGCAACTCAATGTGCTTTACATAAAACATTAAAACATAGTTAGAAGTTCAATACAAAATAAAAAATAGTTGATACAGAATTAAAACAATTCATACAAAAAAAACCAATTAAAAATAGATTAAAAACAAAAATAAAAGAATAAAATTCCCAATACAGTGCAAAAAAAGAAAGGTCTTCAGCCTTGTTTTAAAAGAACTGAGCGTGACTAGCTAGATTATATTTTCTCTTAATACATTCGTGGACTATAATAACTTTCACCACTGCTCATTTTATAAAGGCTGCCGCAAGAAAATGTGTCTTTGTTTACGTTGTATAATGTGCTGTTGGATTGCTTTTTATTTTGCATGATTGCAGCGCGCTGCAATGGTCATATTTGATTCAAGCCTGTTAATTAACCCTAAACCCAAACTAAATTATAACTCTTTTGAAAGTCTCATTCTTAATCTTCAACATCCAACACGGAAATCAGTACAGCCAATTATATTTGTTGTTGTCTACCGAGCTCCAGGTCCGTATTCTGAATTTTTATCTGAATTCTCAGAGTTTTTATCATGTGTAGTACTTAAATCAGACAAAGTACTTATTGTTGGTGATTTTAATATCCATGTGGACGTTGACAGCAATAGCCTTACTACTGCTTTCAACTCATTACTGGATTCAATCGGTTTCAGTCAGAGTGTGCACAAGGCGACGCACTGTTTTAACCACACCCTCGACCTTGTGCTGGCATATGGTATTGAAATTGAGGATTTAATAATATTTCCGCAGAATTTGGTATTATCAGATCATTTTTTAATTACTTTTGAATTCTTGCTACCTGACCATACTAAACTAGATAATAGCTTCTACACCAGATGCCTATCTGACAGTGCTATAGCTAAATTTAAGGAAGATATTCCAACAGCATTACACTCTATGTCGTGCCTTAACATAACAGAGGACCTTTATGTTAACCTTAGTCCCTCTCAAATTGATACATTTGTAGACGGTGCTACGACTTGCCTACGGACGACCTTAGACTCTGTCGCTCCTCTCAAAAAGAAGACGATAAAGCAAAGGAAAATAGCTCCTTGGTATAACTCCCAAACTCGCAAATTAAAACAAATCTCGCGAAACCTCGAAAGCAAGTGGCGCTCCACCAAAGTGGAAGAATCCCGTTTGGATTGGCAAGAAAGTCTCAAAACCTATAGGAAGGCACTAAGAAAAGCCAGAGTAGTATTACTCTTCACTAATAGAAGAAAATAAGAACAACCCAAGGTTTCTTTTCAGCACTGTAGCCAGGCTGACAAATAGTCACAGCTCTACTGAGCCATCTATTCCTCTAGCACTGAGTAGTGATGACTTCATGAGCTTCTTTAATGATAAAATTATAACAATTAGAGATAAAATTCATCACCTTTTGCACTTAACTTCTAACAGTTCATCTTTAAATCCAGGACCGCTAGAACGAACGACTAGTCCCGACATATACTTAGACTGTTTTTATCCTATAGACCTTCAACAATTAATGTTAAAGATATCCTCAGCTAAGCCATCTACCTGTCTCTTGGACCCCATCCCAACGAGGCTACTCAAAGAAGCGTTACCCGTGGTAAACAATTCACTACTAGATATGATCAATATGTCCTTATTAACAGGTTATGTACCGCAGTCATTTAAAATAGCTGTGATAAAACCTCTTCTGAAAAAACCCACCCTAGATCCTGAGGTCTTAGCAAACTATTGACCTATATCTAACCTTCCCTTTCTATCCAAGATCCTTGAGAAGGTGGTTGCTAATCAGTTATGTGATTTTCTACATAGCAACAGTTTATTTGATGATTTTCAATCAGGATTTAGAAAGAATCATAGCACAGAGACGGCACTGGTGAAAATTACTAACGACCTAACAGCTGCAGACAAAGGACTTGTCTCCATTCTTGTTTTACTAGATCTTAGTGCTGCATTTGACACTATTGACCATACCATCCTGTTACAGAGACTGGAACACTTAGTTGGCATTAAAGGAATCGCACTAAGCTGGTTTAAGTCCTATTTCTCTGAGCGATCCCAATTTGTTAATGTTAATGATAAATCCTCCAAGCACGCTAAAGTTAGCCATGGCGTTCCTCAAGGCTCAGTGCTTGGACCAATTCTATTTTCCTTATATATGCTTCCTCTAGGTAATATTATTAGGAAACAATCAATAAACTATCACTGTTACGCAGACGATACCCAATTATATCTGTCAATTAAGCCAGATGAAAGTGGTCAGTTAGCAAGACTTCAAACGTGTATTGAGGATATAAAATCCTGGATGACCCACAATTTCCTGATGTTAAACTCAGACAAAACTGAAGTTATTGTGATAGGACCAACGCACCGCAGAACTTCATTATCTAAGGATATAGCTACTCTGGATGGTATTGCCCTGGCCTCCAGCACTGCTGTCAGAAATTTGGGAGTTATTTTTGATCAGGATATATCCTTCAACGCCCACTTAAAACAAACCTCAAGAATAGCCTTTTTCCATCTTCGTAACATTACAAAAATTAGGAATATCCTGTCTCAAAACGATGCTGAAAAACTAGTCCATGCATTTGTTACTTCTAGACTAGATTACTGCAATTCCTTATTATCAGGTTGCCCAAATAAGTCCCTTAAGACTCTCCAGCTGATCCAGAATGCTGCAGCACGTGTTCTGACGAAAACTAAGAGAAGAGATCGTATTTCTCCTGTATTACCTTCTCTGCATTGGCTTCCTGTGAAATCTAGGATCGAATTTAAAATCCTCCTCCTGACTTACAAAGCTCTAAATGGTCAAGCACCATCATACCTAGAAGAGCTCTTAGTACCTTATTGTCCCACTAGAGCACTGCGCTCCGGGAATGCGGGGCTACTTGTGGTTCATAGAGTCTCTGGAAGTAGACTGGGGGCCAGGGCCTTCAGCTATCAGGCTCCGCTTTTGTGGAACCAGCTCCCAGTCTGGGTTCGAGGGGCAGACACCATCACCACATTTAAGAGTAAACTGAAAACCCTCCTCTTTGATAAAGCTTATAGTTAGGGAGTGAGGAGTTGCAGCGTCCACCTAACCCGGCCCACCTGCTTCTACTCGTAGTCATCAGTTTTATATACTGTATAATTAATAATATAGCGAGAGTAGAGGGAGGCAGGCCAGTACAGCCTAATCCGGTTGAGGAGAGTTCTAGCCCGACCAGGCACCTCTCTTTAACCTGCCTCTCTCTTACTTATGCTATTATAATTCTGGACTGCAGGGGAGGCTGTTTCCTTCCTATGACACACTGAGCTGCTCTCTCATCTCTACTTGTTACTTTTGTATGCATCCTGTCCCAGAATTGCTTGTTACTAATCTAGCTCTGGGGAGTTTACTCCCCGGAGTCCTTATGTTTCTTCTTCCTGCTGCGTCCTGCTGCATCCGCCGCATCCACCCATGCTCTGCAGCGCCACGTTACATCCCGCAACACCCTGCTGTGATGTTCCTATGCACAGAGTAGTCTGGATCCGGTATAGGGGACTGCAGTACTCAGTATGACACGATGTGCCCTGCTATGACATGAACTTCCACGATAACCTTCGAAGTCACTGTGACCTCTAATGTGACTATTATCACCACTGTTCATCACACCCCCAACCGGCCCGTCAGACACCGCCTACCAAGAGTCTGGGTCTGCCGAGGTTTCTTCCTAAAAGGGAGTTTTTCCTTGCCACTGTCGCGATAGCCACTGCTAATGCTTGCTCTTGAGGGAATTACTGTAATTGTTGGGGTTTTGGAAATTATAGAGTGTGGTCTAGACCTACTCTATCTGTAAAGTGTCTCGAGATAACTTTTGTTACGATTTGATACTATAAATAAAATTTAATTGAATTGAATGAATCATGGAATGCACATTTTACGTTTGTGCAAAGCCTGATTAAAACTAATTGTTGAAATAAATTATTTTGTGTATCTTTTTGACATAACATTGGTCATTGCTAATGACATACACAGTAATTAATCTAGCATACTTTCATTAAATAAATCAATTCAAGCTAAAATTTAAATGTCTACAATAAAAAGATCTATTTTAAGAGATTTTCTTAAAATGAAGTTAATACCTTTTAGAAAAATGTCACCTGGGGTAAAACTCCCCCTGCTGTTACCCTGATATGCATTTGTATATCTCACAGCATTTTCAATTACATGTTAAAGCCTCCCCTAGAATTAGAAGGTAGGGTTGGGCGATGTCCCCTAAATTGGCAGTTGACTATGTTTACAGTAAAACATGGCGATGGACGATGATATCGTCGTTGGGGGTGGCTCATATCTCTTTACATAAATATTTTTTTCTACTACCATGGGCTAACAGTTAACATAGAAACTATTAGACATACATTTAAATGCCCTCTGTAAATGCTGCCCTGCTGGTAGGGTCAGTTTTTTACAACCACTATATGAAAAGTGGGATGTCCGTCCCCGTAAATGCCTGTAAACGCCCGGAAATCCCCCTAATTTTCGGCAGTTATCGACAATTTACAGGCTGCGAACGTCACGTTCGTCTGTGCCACATATTGTCGGAAACAAACCATGACGTATGTGGAGAGCCCCCGCGGAGGTGTTAATGGATCTAATTAGAATATGAATTGGCGCCTGGCCAGAGAACGTCTAGCCTGGCTGGAATTTCCTCACTCAGGATTGGATGAAACCACTACTTTTAAACAAGAAAAATCTCTCGTGATTGGTTGGCAGGTCTTTCATTGGTTAGGCTATTGGTCAACCTGGGCCATTATTATAATAATAAAATTATATATATATTTATTTATTTATGTATTATATATATTTATTTCACATATGCTATGTTGTATATTCATGTCATGGTTATCCTAAGAAAAATTATTTGCCAGGAACGTGCTGTTTATTCAAAGATAGAGCTTTATTGACACAAAAAATGCAATCAGAAAAAAACTGTGTACAAAGCATCGGAGAAACACAGCACACACAACAAATATCCCACGCTCACGAGAAGCAGCACCGTCCACACCTAACCCGCGGGCGCCTCGGAGCTGTAGGTAACCGGCAGCATTCGGTCTGAATTCGGTCCATTTTACAGACATCTGTGGTGCGTTGGCCTTTATTTCTATAGCGTGTTTTACAGTAACCGCAGCCGAGCTGGCGCGTGCATATGTGACGTCATGAAATCGCCGTGACTATTTATACCTGCGCTGGTGGTCGCGACACTAGCTGCAGTCTTCTCCTGAACAGCGGTGGCACTACTGAGCAAAGGCTACCGACATTGCTCTTTCTACTGAGTAGAAGAAAAAGAAAAAGGTAAACAACAGCAGAACTGGCAGCAGCATTGCCGTCAATGCTTCGATTTGATTCAATGACCTACTTCATCGGATCAAGCCTTTCATTCACCATAAAAGAGCTCATCTTAACCCGGTAAGTTTACCAGACAGACTTGCAGTCACTCTGAGAGTCCTGGCATCCGGTTGTCGGCGAACTCGTTCAGGCCTCCTGTTTCCGCTTTGTCGCGTGCCGCTGAAAAAAAAGGAGCCGTGCGCGACCTCGGCTCGCGCGCCATAAATCGGATGCTCCGGCCGGATATTACATCATTTTGACGTCACGAAGTCGCACGCCACCTTGGATGCGTCTAGTATATAACGGCTTTAAGGTGGCGCACTTCCAAATGTCCACCTCACCCGCAGCCAGCACACTGTCTCGCTTCCAGCAGCTGTAAAATCAATCAATAAAGACAATCAGTACTGCGTGATATACTGCTTACGGACACAACACATCTATGAATGCACCTGAAAAATATTCACATTGACCAAAAACGGATCTAATCTTACCCTCTTTTCTTCTCGACTGACTCCGAGCTGAACTCTTCACAGCTTCTGCCCGCGATGTCAGATCTGGATGTTTCTACCTGAAGCTCCTGCGTGCTGTCTCGTATTACAGGCAGCTGGAAAACAATTAAAACGAGAGTGGTATGAATAAAAAAAAACAAAAAAAACATAAGTCACAGTAAAATTAAACAAGGAAAGATGAAAAAGTAAAAATTACTTACACACAATGGCGTCATTATCAGCGTAATGTAAATCTGGACCTGCAGACAGGTCCGAGCAAATATAGGTCACAGCCTCGTTATGAGGCGAGGTTAGTCTGTAAAAAAAAACTATGGTTAAGATTGGTGTCTATTAACGTATCTATGTCCTTATACAGAAGAATTAATGCAATTCATTCAATGAAAGCATATTCTTTAAATCTTACCCTTGCTCCGGTTAGTAGCGCCTGCTACAATTTGTCTCTGAGTTGTGAAGACTGTGTACTGCTTCCTGTAAATTGACCCTTTGCTAAGCCACGCCCGAAAACCGCCACAGGCCAATCGTGGCTTAGCAACCGTAACTAGGCAAGGGATGTCTGTCAAGCTTTCGAGTGAGGGAAACACGCCGAAGCATTGTGCAAATCCGATACCTAAAAGTTTGGATAGGGTGATGGAATTTTTTCCCTTCCCGAAACTTAAAACCCAAGGGGAGAAATGCTGGGCAGGGATCAAGCAGTGTGGGAGGCCCCATTCACAACTAGCTAAATGTTGACAAGATTAACAAAAATACCTACGTTTGCTCCAAGGCAAGAATACGCTAATGTTAGCTAGCTAGCTAACTCAGCACAGCATTGCTTGGAAATAATGACGGTTCTTTGTTCATAATGCATATATTTGAATGTAAAATAAATAAATAAATAAATAAAGGACAATTCCGGCGCAAAACGAACCTAGGGGATAATAACATGTGTACCCACTCAGTCTCTCTCTGGGACATGTTAACATGCTAATCGAATGTGTTCGTAGCTTGAAAGAAGCTAGCGCGGACCGCTGATTAGCTTACAACGCTAGTATTCGGGGCGCAGGGAAAGTAAAAACAAAACGCTACTCATACCACTTAAAAGGCTCAAAATATCACCACACTTCAATGGTAGCATAATGAGGGTCCCTTAATGTTAACCGAAACATTGAGAACTGTGTAAGTGTACAGACAGTTTATTGAACGAAGAGCTCCGGGAGCTCCGTGAAAGGGAGAGAGAGAGCGCGCTACCGGTAGTATAGTAGGTAAGTACAGCCCTTTTTATCAGAGAGGGGAAATCTTCAGACTGTACAAAACACTGCGTCTCTTGGGTGTTGCGACGCAACAGGTCCCATTCCGTGCAACACAGACACTCCTGTTCGGTGGCCATAGCTTCACAATGTCCGCAGGTACACCACCAGTTTCCCGAAGAAAGAGGCTGCGTTGCGGCATTGACTACCGGTAGCTCTCTCTCTCTCTCTCTCTCTCGTAGCCCTTTTACGGAGCTCCCAAGGCTCTTCGTTCAATACACTTACAATGTTGTCAATGCTTCCGATAACATTTAGGGACCCTCATTATGCTACTGTTGAAGTGTGGTGATATTTGAGCCTTTTTAGTGGCATAAATAGCGATCCGTTTGTACTTTCCCTGTGCCCCGAATACTAGCGTTGTAAGCTAATCAGCGGTCCGCGCTAGCTTGTTTCAAGCTACAAACACATTTGATTAGCATGAAAACATGTCCCAGAGAACGATCGAGTGGTTCCACATCTGTTATAAAGGTTTGTTTTGCGCCGGCATTGTCCTTAAGATTATTAAAGGCAAGACGGAGGCTCACTGACATACTTTAAAATTTACAGTATTTCAGCATTTTGTTAATCGCTAAATATAAGCAGGAGAATGTTATCACTGAAAGTGTTCAGGCTAATGTCTTGTGTTTATTCAACAAGACTTATGGATAAGATGTTTGATTTATAATTATTAGATTATTTTCAGATTTCACTTACCCTGCTGTGCACGAACATAGCTGTTCCTCAATTTTTGTGTTTCCAATTTGACTGGTCAGTGTATGAGGCGGCTCACATTATGGCATGACCATGCTTTAGCTTCAATATTAATGAAATTATTCTCTAATCGGTTGCATATTATGTCGTGGATATATCCCTCGAATGCATACTGCAGTCCCTTTTGTCTTGCTCTCTCAGATATTACACCAAAAATTACCAATTATCTCCTTGGGAATGTCTGACACTGGTGCATACATACAGTAATCACAGTAATAGACGTGCTAGGCCCGAAAGCTTGACAGGCGTAGCAACAGTAACTAAGGAGGGCGGGGCTTAGCGAAGGGTCAATTACAAGACCAAAAAAATACACTTTTATAAAGCAACTCACCCGCTCAGCTCTGTAATGAATCACGCTGAAAGGAGAGAAAAAATGCTCGAAACGTCTTGAACAACTCCTGTGTGTTTCCAAGTGAAGTTTGACAGAGTTTACAGACAACTCTTTTACCATTTGGCCTGAAATATTCCCATATTTTGGAAGCTTTTGCTCTAACTCTCGGAGTCATCTCCCGAGTCCCACCGCTATTTTTCAAATGGAAGCAATGAGGGCGGGGATAGGGGGTGGGGCAGAGTAATAGAGAAACAAAGAGGGGCAGATTAACCAGCAGGGCGCGAACAGCGCACACACTGGTGTAGAGGTGAATTAGAGTGAGATTTAATGGAATACTGGGAAAGCTTAATAATAGGACAATTGAAGTCTAGATTATGAGGCCATTTCAGCAGAGCCAACAGCTTCATATGCCATGGACATGTGAATATGGTGCTGAGTTTTCCAGTATTTTAAGAAGACAAATGGTTGGGACCTTGTCATGCAATGACAAAGCTGATATGCTTTATGTGAAGCACATTCTGATGTCAGCAGAAAGACTTCTCTTAGAAAACTGTACAGCGGTGCCTCTGTCTCCATTCTACCAGACAATGTTGGATGAGCAAGACCAAAGAAAGGCCACTGTAGTCATGCCACTATGCACAGTGGTTGAGCTCTAGGAGACTTACCTTTGTGTGATTAAAACTAATTGTTGAAATTAATTATTTTCATGTATCTTTTTGACATAACATTGTTCATTGCTAATGACATACACAGTAATTAATCTAGCATACTTTCATTAAATAAATCAATTCAAGATAAAATTGAAGAGTGTACAATTAGGCTATACTGAGTCTCATCTATTTTAAGAGATTAGTTAATACCTTTTAGAAAAATGTCACCTGGGGTAAAACGCCCCCTTCTGCTACCCTGATTTGCATTTGTATAGCTCACAGCATTTTCATTTACATGTTAAAGCCTCCCCTAGAATTAGAGGGAGGGGGGGTCATGGGGGGGACAACTGCCAAGCAAGGCCCACGTCAATTTCCGACAGTTCACGGCAATTTTCGGTGTTGCCTGTAAATTGCCGTGTGCAGTCTTAAACCTGAAGTTCCACGACAATCTACAGTGCCGCATACTGACGAAAATCCCACTTTTCATGCAGTGAACTTGACCTACTTTCACTTAACTACGGCGCAGTAAAGTCAATCAGATGTCCGTGATCTGCGTAACGACAGTACAGTGGGACGTTTGCCTTCAACAGAGCGACAGTAATAACCTAATATACCATCATTACGGAGTTTAAACTACATTCTCGGTTATGTTTGCACTGAATAACGCATTCAATAAACAGAAACATAACTCTTGCAGCGCACATGAACAGATGCGCAATATTAGCTCACACATAAAATAGCACCCTCGTGAATTAGCCTACTGTTGCTAACGTACATTCATAAATCCTGCATAACATCGTCCCGTACCTACAGGACCTCAGACTTACTTATTGATGCACGCACAGTGTCGACAAACTTAGTCCAATGAGGAGGAGATAAGAAAGTGTGATAGCGTTCCACTTTTAACGCTTTTTTCTCTCTCACTCGAGACCACTGTGTCCAGCGTTACTAGAAGGTAGAGCGAGCTACAACTGACAGGGGGAGAGAGAGAGAGAATGTATCACTACAGCCAATCCAGTCTGCTCAAAGCGATGGTCTTTTTCACAAATAGGTTGCACGTAAGGGGGGGAAAAGTAGCTTCCACTTAAGGAGCCCTATGTCTTGTCTTTGTGTCTTTGCTAGTTTAAGACCGACGCACTTGTCAATTTCTCGTCCAACGCCCGCGACTAGGATTAGCGTGTTTTTCAGGGTGGGGGGCGTGGCATCACGATGGTGGCTCGATCCATCGGCACAACCCTATTAGAAGGAGGGGGAATCATGGGGGGACAACTGCCAAGCAAGGCCCATGTCAATTTCCGACAATTCACGTCAGTTTTCGGTGTTGCTTGTAAATTGCCGTGTACAGTCGTAAACCTGAAGTTCCACGACAATCTACAGTGCCGCTTACTGACGAAAATCCCCCTTTTCATGCAGTGTATCATCTGCATACTTAAAAAGAGTCATTCCTTTTCTGCTGCAGGATATGTTGTTTGTGTATGAAGAGAAGAGAACTGTGGATAAAACAAGTTAGTTATAAGCCAACTGGAAGAGTATTGTTTTGTTGCCACCATTCTGGAGAGGTTTGTCACTTACAACTCTCTCCATGCATTTGCACAGTACCGATGTTAGGGCAACTGGCCTAAAATCCTTTGGGTCCTTGGCATGTGTCTTTTTTGGGATTGGGATGATGGTGCCTCTCTGGGAACCATCACCTTATCGTGGTGGAGAGGTTTGTGTGTCTCTATGAACCTAAGGGCTGTGTTGTCTGGAGCTTTGTGCTCCTGGTAGGGTCTCCCAAGGCAAAGTGGTCTCAGGTGAGGGGCCAGACAAAGAATGTTTCAAAAGCCCTATGAGTGACCGAGGTAGAGATGGAGTGACCCTGCCCGGAGGAAGCCCGGGGCCCCCGTCTGGAGCCAGGCCCAGATGGCGGGCTCGTCAGCGAGCGTCTGGTGGCCAGGCACAGCCCGAAAAAGCTACGTGTCCCCCATCTCTCCATCCCATGGGCCCACCACCTGTGGGAGGAACCGCTGGGGTTGGGTGCGCTGCCACATGGCAGTGAAGGTCAGGGGCCTCGACGGACCAGACCCGGGCAGCAGACGCTGGCTCTAGGGACGTGGAATGTCACCTCTCTGTGGGGGAAGGAGCCGGAACTGGTGCGGGAGGTGGAGCGCTACCGGTTAGATCTGGTGGGGCTTACCTCTACGCACAATCTCGGTTCTGGAACCATACTCCTGGATACGGGTTGGACTCTTTTCTTCTCCGGAGTTGCCCAGGGTGTGAGGCGCCGGGCGGGTGTGGGGATACTCACAAGTTACGCCGCTACGTTGGAGTTTACCCTGGTGGACGAGAGGGTCGCCTCCCTATGCCTGCGTGTTGTGGGGGGGAACTCTGACTGTTGTTTGTGCATATGCACCAAACAAGAGTTCGGAGTATTCGGCCTTCTTGGAGACCTTGAGTGGAGTCCTGAATGGGGCTCCAGTGGGGGACTCCATTGTTCTGCTGGGGGACTTCAACGCGCACGTGGGCAATGATGGAGACACATGGAGAGGCGTGATTGGGAGGAACGGCCTCCCTGATCTAAACCAGAGTGGTTGTTTGTTGTTGGACTTCTGTGCTAGTCATGGATTGTCTATAACAAACACCATGTTCGAACATAGGGATGCTCATAAGTGTACTTGGTACCAGAGCACCCTAGGCCAAAGGCCAATAATTGATTTTATAATCGTTTCATCTGATCTGAGGCCGTATGTTTTGGACACTCGGGTAAAGAGAGGGGCGGAGCTGTCAACCGATCACCATCTGGTGGTGAGTTGGGTCAGGGGGTGGGGGAAGACTCTGGACAGACCTGGTAAGCCCAAACGGGTAGTGCAGGTAAATTGGGAACGTCTGGAGGAGACCCCTGTCCGACAGACTTTCAACTCACACCTCCGGCGGAGCTTTTCGTGCATCCCTGTGGAGGCTGGGGGCATTGAACCTGAGTGGACAATGTTCAAAGTTTCCATTGCTGAAGCTGCGGCAAGGAGCTGTGGTTTTAGGGTCTTAGGTGCCTCAAGGGGCGGTAACCCACGAACACCGTCGCCAGGTCAGGGATGCCGTCCGACTGAAGAAGAGTCTTTCCGGGATAAGTTATCCCAGAGGACTCCGGAGGCAGTTGCAGGGTACCGAAGGGCCCGAAGCGCTGCAGCCTCTGCCGTGAAAGAGGCAAAGCAGCGGGTGTGGGAGAAGACATGGAGAAGGACTTTCGGTCGGCACCAAGGTGCTTCTGGAAAACTGTTAGTCACCTCAGGAGGGGGAAGCGGGGAACCATCCAAGCTGTGTACAGTAAGGATGGGACACTGTTGACCTCAACTGAGGAGGTAATAGGGCGGTGGAAGGAGCACTTTGAGGAACTCCTGAATCCGACTAATACTATGTTAGAGGCAGAGCTGGAGGATGATGGGGGATCGTTGTCAATTTCCCAGGCGGAAGTTACTGATGTAGTCAAACAACTCCACAGTGGCAAAGCCCCTGGGATTGATGAGATCCGTCCAGAAATGCTCAAGGCTCTGGGTGTGGAGGGGCTGTCCTGGTTGACACGCCTCTTCAACATTGCGTGGAAGTCTGGGACAGTGCCAAAGGAGTGGCAGACTGGGGTGGTGGTTCCCCTTTTTAAAAAGGGGGACCAGAGGGTTTAGTGCCAATTACAGGGGCATCACACTTCTCAGCCTCCCTAGTAAAGTCTACTCCAAGGTGCTGGAAAGGAGGGTTTGGCCGATAGTCAAACCTCATATTGAAGAGGAACAATGTGGATTCCGTCCTGGTCGTGGAACAATGGACCAGATCTTCACTCTCGCAAGGATCCTGGAGGGAGCCTGGGAGTATGCCCATCCGGGCTACGTGTGTTTCGTGGATTTGGAGAAGGCGTATGACCGGGTTCCCCGGGAGATACTGTGGGAGGTGCTGTGGGAGTATGGGGTGAGGGGGGTCTCTTCTCAGGGCCATCCAATCTCTGTACGACCAAAGTGAGAGCTGTGTCCAGGTTCGCGGCAGTAAGTCGGACTCGTTTTAGGTGAGGCTTGGCCTCCGCCAGGGCTGTGCTTTGTCACCAATCCTGTTTGTAATATTTATGGGCAGGATATCAAGGCGGAGTCGGGGTGGGGAGGGGTTGTAGTTCGGTGGACTGGGGATCTCATCGCTGCTCTTTGCAGATGATGTGGTCCTGATGGCATCATCGGCCTGTGACCTTGGATTCACTGGATCGGTTCGCAGCCGAGTGTGAAGTGGCTGGGATGAGGATCAGCACCTCTAAATCTGAGGCCACGGTTCTCAGATGGAAACTGATGGAGTGCCTACTCCAGGTACGGAATGAGTCCTTACCCCAAGTGAGTTCAAGTACCTTGGGTTTTTGTTTGCGAGTGAGGGGACAATGGAGCGGGAGATTGGTCGGAGAATCGGCCCAGCGGGTGCAGTATTACATTCAATTTATCACACTGTTGTGACGAAAAGAGAGCTGAGCCAGAAGGCAAAGCTCTTGATCTACCGGTTAGTTTTCGTTCTATGGTCATGAAGGCTGGGTCATGAACGAAAGAACGAGATCCAGGGTACAAGCGGCCGAAATGGTTTTCCTCAGGAGGGTGGCTGGCGTCCCTTAGAGATAGGGTGCGAAGCTCAGTCATCCGTGAGGAGCTCGGAGTAGAGCCGCTGCTCCTTCGCATCGAAAGGAGCCAGTTGAGGTGGTTTGGGGATCTGGGAAGGATGCCCACTGGGCGGCTCCCTAGGGAGGTGTTCCAGGCACATCCAGCTGGGAGGAGGCCTCGGGGAAGACGCAGGACTAGGTGGAGGGATTATATCTCCAACCTGGCCTGGGAACACCTCGGGATCCCCCAGTCGGAGCTGGTTAATGTGGCTCGGGAAAGGGAAGTTTGGGGTCCCCTGCTGGAGCTGCTCCCCCCGCGACCCGACACCGGATAAGTGGACAAAGATGGATGGATGGAAGGGATGATGGTGGATTCTTTCCGCTTAAATCCAGAAGACTCTGAAAGAGCTTGGTAAAGACCCCACTTATGCCTACCATACACTAGGAGACTTTGAAGAGACTAAAGTCTGACACCATCTCACAGCTAAAGAAAATCATCTCACATCTAACATTAAAGACTGTCATAATATGTAAAGACTGGAGATCTTGCAGGCTCACAAATTGCAAGACTACAACTAGATTTGTCTTGAAAAATGTAACCAAGCTACATTGCTACCGCTAGCGTTAACGGAACTTAGAGGAAGACGAATGATGGCAGGACCCGGAGGTTCGTGTTTATCCCCCGGCAAAGTTCCTGTTGTACGACACGCTTCAGAAGGGAGAAATGGGCAACTTTCTCTCTTGAGCGCTTAGCCTAGCGTGGAGCCATAGCAACCATAAACAACACTGGCTCTAGCCGTTTGCTGCTTCCTGTTGGTGCTGGACTGAGCGCACCCATTGGTTGTTGACAATGTTCACGTGATTTGACTTCATTAAGAAGACTTAAAACTTACGATAATATGAAACCCGTTTGATTTTGTTGAAACGTCCAGACGGGAAAACCACTGACTCTGACTAAGTTTTATGGCGACATTACACCAAACAATTGAGACGATGGGAGCACGCCCCAACTCTAGCAAGACTCATGATTTCATTCTGATATTGGAAAATAGTCTGTGACAGTGGAATCGCTTTAAAAATAATTTGGTGTAAGGTCAGCATTAGCTGAGTGGAGCAGTCTTTAAGCACACTGCCTCTGAGCCTGTCAGGGCAAGGAGCTTTGTGTGGGTTTACTCGGCTCAGGACAGGGGCCACCAGCTATCTATGATGAGAACCTGGTGGGATGGACTGGTGAGGGTCCAGCTGGTTGGTGGGCTGCAGTTGTTGAATCGGCTGAAGAAGCTATTGAGCTGCTCTTCAAAAAGGTAATCACTGTAGGTTTGGGGGCTCTCCCCATCATGATGTTTAACCCCTGCCATGCCTCCTTATTACTGCATTCTTTCTGAATGCCCTTCTGTAGTTCCGTCAACCTGAGAGCGTCACCTTCTAAAAGAGCCTTTTTTTCTGAACCAGGCATATGTTCATGTCCATGGTGACCCACTCTTTGTTTGGATGTAGTGCGATTTGTTTAGTAGGAATAACAATGTCCTCACAGAATGAGATATAGGAGGTTACTATATTGGCCAGTAAATTAAAATCATTCCCACAATGCCCATAATGAAATTTCCCCCCTCAATGTCTTGTCTGCTTCTGCTCCGCTTCATAGTCATCGGATTCATACACCAAGCCTTATAGAGCTGGCTCAGGTTTGACACACTGAGATCCTCTCTCTTTCCATCTGTGTGCATTAATGTTTCTGTAATGCTTGTTACTAACTTAGGTACAGGGAGCTTATTGTCTGGAGTCCTTATGTTTACTCGCTTCGCAGTTTTCCTTGGATTGGTGTGACACCTTAATCATGATTGCAGCTGCCGCCGTGGTCCTGCTCGACACCCTGCTACACCCTGCAATGCCCTGAACTGCAAACAACTATAATTTCTAATCTGCCCACCAAGGGCCTGGGTCTGTCCGAGGTTTCTGCCTAAAAGGAAGTATTTCGCCACCACTCAAGGTTTCTGCCTAATAGGAAGTTTTTCCTCGCCACTGTGGCACTAAATGCTTGATAACTGTTGTTATGATTTGATACTATAAATAAAATTGAATTGTTAAAAGTATATTCATTCCAAACCTGAGTGGATTTTTAAACTCTTTTATTGAGTTGTGAACTGTACTTTGGCAGCAACAGAATTACTTTCTGGTCCGAACAACCTTTAGGACCCATCTACATCTTTGAAAAGCCATGTCTTTGTAAAACTGTAGAGACTTGTTTCTGAGACCAACCTCATGAGTGTGGACAGCTTGTCAGCCTGGTTTCGTAGGGATCTAAAGTTTGACAGGGTGACGGCAGGTAGAGGTAGTCGGCTGTCCCTTCTCCTCATCCCTCCTCTAGACCCTCTTTTTCCAGGTATTCACCTCTGCTTGTTGCCACGTATTAACTCCAGAGGTATCTGGAGTTTGTGAGGAGGGATACCAGCAATGGCTTCAGATGAACGTGGCTCAGCTCCAACAGATGGTCCTGCAGGTAGGCGAGCCAGTGTCATTTTTCAACACGTTTTTTTTTATCTGAGTTGAGCGCGATGCGATGTTGAGGCTTTGAGCGGGGGAGCAAAGACGAAAACAGCTCTATGAGCAAGGAGCGGAATCTCACCACACCACTCTGCTTACATGCTCTGGTCTGTGGTATGCCTTTTCAGGCGTGTCAGTATGGACGGAGATTTGTTCTGAAATGGTGCTAAAACGCTGGTGAGGACAGACCTTGTTTTCATTTTATAACGGTGGCTGTTTAATTTTCCTTTGCCGTTGAATTTCTGCCAGAGCTTCACCTTGTCCTTGACTTTGGTCTTTCTTATCACACTGATAACACTCCGCTTGAAAACAAACAGCTGCTCAAAGTTTAAATGGAAGGTGGAATTTCAGCCTCTTTCAACAGGTTTGTTGGAATTGGACGAAATTCAAAGAAAACCAGGAGTACGTGTTTGAATAAAGCAGCCACAGGGGTGTCAGCTGAGCTGAGAGACTATAAAAGGACATTTAGCAGCAGCTGTGGAACCATTCGTTCCAGTAGAGAGTCCATCATGAGGTGTCTTGTGTTTCTGCTCTTCGTGGCTGTGGCCAACGCCAGGGTTTACTCACGCTGTGAATGGGCCCGAGTGCTGAAGAATTATGGGATGGACGGCTACCGCGGCATAAGCCTGGCTGAGTGTGAGTATGAGCCTGTCCGTCTGCAGATACTGTCTGGAGCAGAAAATATTACTCATTTACATGCATCTTTATTATGACCATACCATCCTACTCACTAACTGTCATGTATACTTTTCTATGTATGCCATAAATTTGAAAAGGTTGCTGTACCGAACAATGTATTGTATAAGGTTAGAAATTTCAATGTATTTTTTTCCACCTTTAAAGTAAGCCATTACTTTCCATTCAAAAATGCTAATCTGAAAATCTGCTAATTGAGTGTAAAAGTTTTACTTTAGCTTGGAACAAGATAGAGTAGGTAGATTATATTTTATGTAACCTTTTTATAAAGGTAATCTCATATTTATACTTTAGACCAGCTATTCAATGAGGAAGGTATGTTAAGTTTTGAAGACCTGAGATCTAGCTTTGAGGTTCCTAGGACATCTTTCTTCCTTTATCTTTGCTGAAGATCAGCCCTAACATGTTATGGAGTGCCATGGGGGAACAGTCTTGAGATGCACCCAATCGTTAAATGGCTTGTTGATTCTCCTGTGAGAGGATTAGTGTCCAGGATTTATGCTAAACTGATGCAAGTATCCGTAGGAGAACTCCCAATAGTAAAGAAATGGGAGTGAGAGCTGAGCCCTGAGGGGAACGTAATTAATTGGGCGACAGTTTGGGACAACATTTCCCACTGTTCCAAGAACCCAAATCACCAGCAGATCCACTTCAACATATGCCAGAGGACATATTGGACTCCTCAGATGAGATACGTCTCTCAAGTCATTCCTACTCCCTATAGGCACGTTCTGACCTGATTGTTTTGTTACTTAATAACGACTCTAAATTACGCCCGCTTGGGAGACAGAAGAAAACTTTGCTAGCCAGCTCAACCGCAACCAAGAAAATGATAGCTCAGCGCTGCCCCCCACTTGCTTTGTATAAAACAGTGGTTTGCGTACTTCCTGGACATAGTTATGCTTGAGCTTTCTACAGCAAGGATTAACAAAGTCAGGTCGACTATAGACCTATGGAAAAACACAGCAGCACAGGTATCAGTCCTAATGACCACAACACCACAAGAATTAGCGGAGAGCGACTAGGCAAGGTGTGATTTTAGTTTTTTGTCTCGAGACGGCAGAGGATGGGGGGTGGGAGAGGGTTTTTGGTTCTTGTTCAAGTGCATTTATTTGTTCTGTATGTTGTATGTTAAAAATAAAAAAAAATAAAAAAATGTATCATAAAAAAATAAATAAAGGTAATCTCATTGAGACACAGGGTCTCATTCTCAAGAGAGACCTATTTTGGACAATACACAACATCAGATAAGATGATAATCATAAGGTTTCAACCACATCTCATAATCTTTAGTAGCGGACGAGTTGTCATGGAGTTGGCTTGTTTCGATGCCCAATGTTGACCTTTCAGACAGGGGACGTCTGTGGGTTTCACTGCCCAATGTTGATCTTTAATAAGGGGGTCTGGTTTGTTACTTCTGCAGGGGTTTGTCTGAGCAAGTGGGAGTCAAATTACAACACCGCAGCCATCAACCGCAACACCGACGGATCCACTGACTACGGCATCTTCCAGATCAACAGCCGCTGGTGGTGTAACAACGGCCGCGGCCGCACATCGAACGCATGCAACATTAATTGTAGCGGTCAGTGATGAACAACCACACCCAAAATCTTAACTACACAGGGACATTTTCCTCCTATTCTATTAGTTGCCATGTTTATGTTCATGTCGCCACCTAATTCTTTACGATGGTTAGGTTAATGCCATGCATGGTAGCCAGACGTTATTGGGTGTGCAAGGTTGTAAATTCCACTAGGATTAGGAGGGATTGTTTCAGGTCTCACGTGAGAAGTGAAGTATGTAGACTTCACTTCTCACTACACTACTTCCCCATCATTTAAGTGGAGATTGTTGTCTAGCTCGAGGAAAGGACTTGTGTCGATAGGTGGATGAGAGGCAAATTGTAAAGTGCACACAAAAAAAACTTGTAAAAAGAAATTTATAAATGAAGTTCACTTACCAAGTGAAGCTAATATTACTGAGATTTTGAGAGGCTCTATTGTTCACTCACTGTGTACCACATGCTGTACTTCCACATTAATGTCCACTTTTTAAATTACTGTTCAAATCCAGATTTAATTTTTTCACAGAGCTTCTGACCGACAATGTCGGAGTGGCAATCAATTGTGCCAAGCGTGTCGTTAGGGATCCCAATGGCATCGGAGCCTGGTAAGATCTGATGATGATGTGACTGTTATGTGTTCACAAACCTTCACATGTGGAGAGATGGGTGATGTCACTCTGTCTGGTTTCAGGGTGGCCTGGCGCAATCACTGCAAGAACCGCAACCTGAGCTCCTACGTGGCAGGATGTGGCCTTTAATCAACTAATGGAACCAGAATATTCTCCCATCTTCAGCTGCATAGGATGGAATAATTTCTATTGGTATGTTTGATCCGACAGGAGTAAATCACAGTTACTGAAGCTACGGAAGTCTCTTTTAAAACAAGACAATTCAAAACTTTACTTAAATGTATTAAGTTCCTACTTATACATGATGTAACTACTATCTAATCAGTGAAAACAAGTGTTTTGAGTTGAATTATGTTATCAAAAGCAACTAATGAAACAATAAAAAGCTAAAATAAACTTAATGCATCACTTATATTCTGTTCACCAGTTCAACATCTTGCCAATTTGCAAAGGGCCCAAAAAGGGTTTCTTTGTTGTTGTTTTTATGTACAATTTTAGGAGTTTTATTTCCATATTTTGACATGGCACCTCTCTGTAGTTCTTAGCGCAATTTGAAAGTCTGTTAAACTTTTTTTAGTCTTGGGTTTAATTTAATTAATTTAATTTAAGGTGGCTTTATTTAGAAGCCTCGCATTGATCACACAGAAACGCGCACCTCCCTCCTCAGGCCAACACAAGCTATTTAGTTAAGAGTTAGGGTTAATCCTAACCCTAACCTCACAGAAAAAAGTCAGAGATTTAGAATGAGAATACAAAAATGCTTTTGTATGAGGACCAACAAGGCCATTGTGAAACAATTCTAGTGTTCAGCTTTAAGATAATAAAACTTTACTTATGTTTTTAAATCAAGCTCAATGGCGAGTAAACAGAAAAAACTATAACTGTTTACTTGTAAGGTATCTACATAAAAGTGACATGACATTGTCATGAACACGACACAGTCATGACACATGAACCCTAACCCTAACTCTAACCATAACTTGTCATGACAAAAACCGAATGACACTTACTAAATGAAGTGTTATGTCATAAATGTTTATGACTTCTTTATCATGTTAATGACACATTCATGACAGTGTCATGTCACTCTTATGTAGATACCTTCAAGTAAAGTGTAACCGAAAAAATACACCAATCTAAAAAAGGTTTGGAAATATATGTTAACAATGAATATGTAAACCAAACAGTGAGCAGAAAAATGATGTACATTAATAATGGTAATACTGAAAGTAGTCAGTCTGAGCTGTCTCACAGCTGTTAAAGGGTAACTTCAACCTGGACCCCAGACCGGGCTGCAATGTAACCCTATGGGGAAAATGTACATCATAAATAATTTTTTGCCACTGAAAGGCTCATAGTATTATTGTAATTAATTCAATTCATTATGGAAAGGATCTCTACAGAGATAGATATTTTTAAAAACCTCTTTAAGACCTGTTTAACCAGAAACAGCTCTGAGGTCGCTAGCGCTAAACCCACCAGACTCCATTTAAAAAAAACTATTTTCACATGTAAATCGAAAACAATGTGTTTATTTCAACCAAAACTAGAGTTGTGATGGTTGGAAAAGTGAAAAGACGACTTTGTTTCTGTCGACTTTGAATGAAGTGTATTTTACGATTGCTAAAACTAATGTTTATTTACACTCCATTACAGACAGAATACCAGCTGAGATCAGATGCATTGTTTTTTAAACCAGTTTTCAGATTACATTATTGTTTGTTGGTGACTCTGCACCTCCTTAACGACCAGACAAGGTTTCATCCACAACGCCTGTCAAACCTGTAGGCCACCCTCCGCTGGTAGCGGAAAATGCTGACGGACCCAGTGGAAAGTCAGCTCGGCGGCCTCCCACCGTGACCTCGACCTCCGCCGCTCGGTGCAGGATTCTTAAAGGTCCCATGACATGGTGCTCTTTGGATGCTTTTATATAGACCTTAGTGGTCCCCTAATACTGTATCTGAAGTCTCTTTCCCGAAATTCAGCATTGGTGCAGAACTACAGCCACTAGAGCCAGTCCCACAATGAGCTTTCCTTAGGATGTGCCATTTCTGTGTCTGAAGCTATTGAGGAGGAGAGTGGGAGTGGCAAGGTGGATGGTGGGGGTGTGGCCTTGACCAACTGCCACTTTTCTCATTTGAAAGCCATGATGTCTCTCTCTCATGGGTTGGCCAAATTCTCTGGGCGGGCAAAGCAGAGAAAGGGGAGGTAACCTTGCTTGTTATGACCTCATAACAAGCAGATTCCAAAACGGCTCATCTGAGCTTTCGTTTTCTCAAAGGCAGAGCAGGATACCCAGGGCTCGGTTTACACCTATCACCATTTCTAGGCACTGGGGGACCATAGACAGGCTGGGGGAACTCATATTAATGTTAAAAAACCTCATAAAGTGACATGTTCATGCCATGGGACCTTTAAAGAGGCCGTGCTTCATCACTCTGGGGGGCTTCCTCGACCAGACCTTGCAGGTAGTCCACCCTGTAGCTGGCTCACAAAACTCTCCTGTCATGCAGTTTAGTCCGTACACCTTCCTGCCAGGAGCCATCCGGCTCTCACTTTCCTCGTCCCCGTTTCGCCCCCCACAACTCTGACAGTGGGCGATAGCATTACCAGGAACATAAGCTTTTTCAATGCCATAACACGTTGTTTTCCGGGAGCAACAGTCCCAGTCCTCCTGGACAAACTGCCCGGTCTACTGCAGTCTCTCTCCTCCATAGCTCGGGTGATAGTCCATGTGGGCAAGTACGACATGGCACGTCAGGAATCTGAGCTGACAAAGAAGGATTTTATCTACCTTTTTAGCCTTTTAGAGCGCTGCGGGTTTATCAGTGGTCCCCTGCCAACGGTCTCCCGCGGCGCAGAGCCCTTCAGCCGACTACTCAGCCTAAACACCTGGCTCCAGTCCACCTGCTGTGCCCATAACTTCAGATTCATTGACAATTTGAACCTGTTTTGGAACCTCACCTCCTTTCACAGGAACGATGGTGTCCACCCAAACAAGCTGGGTAGCTCAATGCTAGCATGTAACATACAGCACGAAGTATAGTCCGCCCCATGTGATTCACTATTTACACCACACACACCCTCCGCAGAGTCTTCTTTCACTACCACCTCTTTCTCTCAGGACAACGTTAATAGTGTTAACCCCCCCTACAGCCCAGCATTGGTAATTACAAATTCTCTGCTCTATTCTCCTATACAGACTATTTTAACAGTTAGGCGGCCCCCCCAGTGAAACGTTCAGGGGGATCAGTTTCCAGGTATCTGCGTCCCCTGGCCTGGGCCTCTGCTGTGCCTTGCAGTGGGTCTGTGCCTCTCAGGATGGCACTGATAAATGCTTGTTCCATCACTAACAAGTCTTTTATTCTGAATGACTTATTTATTGATAAATGCCTTGATTTCTTGTTCCTGATGGAGATTTGGCAGAGAAACTTGTAATACAGCCCGCTAATTGAACTTTGTCCACCAGACTGTTGTTTCACCAGGACTCCCAGGTCCTCAGGTCGGGGTGGAGGGCTTGTGGTTGTGTATAAAACAGTTTTAAAGTCTGACAGTACCCATTGGGTTTTTTTTCCTCATTTGAGCTGCAGGTGACCAAAGTTTTAGTAGTTTTAGTCCATTTTATTGTATTTTTTTATCTACCGACCTCCTGGTTCAAACTGAATTCAGTGATTTTTATCATTTATTATTAGGTTGGATAAAGTGGTAATGGTCAAAGATTTTAATATTCAAGTCAATGACATGTCTTGCACTTATGCTGCTGATTTTCTTTTAATTTTAATTTTATTTATGTGTCTGGTCCCACACATGTCAGGGGTCATACTTTGGACCTTGTTTTTACTCTTGGTCTTAATCTTGACTCTGTTTGCTCTGATGAGCTGCATATTACTGACCATGACTGCATTTTGTTCAACCTGCCTTTTCCTTTAGATTTACTGCCCAGTAAACATTCTCGTTCTCGCATTTTAAATCGCTTCTCAGCTCAGAAGTTTTCTGCAGCTTTTGACCAAAGCGCAGTGCTGCCCTCTCAATCTGATATTAATTGTCTGGTCCACTCATTCAACACATATTGCTTATCAATTTTGGATAAAGTGGCTCCAAGTAAAATGTGATGCGTTTCCTCCATTAACTCATCCCCATGGCTAAATGACGATATTCGCTGTTTCCGGCGTACATGTCGGAGGGCGGAACGACAGTGGAAATCCTCCAAGCTTCATGTTGACCGTCTGTATTACAAAGACCTTTTGACTGAATACAACAACATGGTTAGGGAGGTGAGGACATCTTACTTTGCTAACCTCATTTCTTCCAGTAAACGTAACGTTTTGAAACCATCAACAATACTGTCAATCCTCCTCCTACTGAAGTGTCGGTATCTTCAAATAAGGACTGCAGTGACTTTCTCTATTTCTTTGTAAATGAATTTAGTTATGTCAGAAATGGCATTATCCCCTCTTCTACTCCCTATTCGGTTCACTCAATCCGGCCTCCAATCTTCAAACTATTTTGCTCTGATTTCGCTACAAGAACTCACTGATCTGGTTAGCAGTATGAAATCTTCCACGAGCCCAGTAGATATTATACCAACTTCCTTTTTTAAAAATGTTCTTGGGTCTGTGAGTACTTGGGTTCTCTCTATACTCAACAGCTCTCTGCAATCTCGTTGTGTCCCTTCGTATTTTCAACATGCAGTTGTTCAGTCACTACTAAAGAAAACCAACCTGGATACATCAATTCCCACAAATTATAGGCCCATTTCCAAGATGCCTTTTAATTCCAAAATTTTAGAAAAAGTTGTTGCTAAACAACTCACTGCTGTCTTGAATACACACAACATTTTAGACAAATTTCAATCTGGCTTCCGTCAGAAACACTAAACCGAAACCACATTTCTTAGATTGATGATTTATTAATGTCTTCTGACATGGGTGAATGTTTGGTTTTTATGCTGCTGGACCTAAGCACAGCTTTTGATACAGTGGATCATAACATCTTGCTTGATAGACTTAAGCACTGGGTTGGTATCTTAGGGAGCGCCCTGGATTGGTTCACCTCTTATCTTTCAGATAGAAGTTTTTCTGTGTCACTTGGTCCCTATTGTTCAGAAACTGCTGCCCTTTCCTGTGGGTGCTCAGGGTTCTGTGTTAGGTCGGATTTTATTTATTTTATTGTATATGCTTCCCCTATGACATATAATTAGCCAATTTGGAGATATTATCACTTATATGCAGATGACATCCAGCTATATGTCTCTTTTAACCCGGATGAGACTGACAAAGTGTTAGTGTAGCAGTTGCAGATTGACGACAGAAGGATGAATGTGTTGCCACATATTTTAATGAAAAAAAAAAAAGACAATATGAAGACAATATAAATTGCACTGTAGTTTCTACAAGCCTAATGGCTGCCAACATTAACAGATGCTTTGCAAAACTAAGTACAGTAACAAAACTAAAATGTCCCTCAGCACATTCTCATCTGAACACAAAATACACTGCATCAACTGCCCCAGTTACATACTATACAGTGATTCTAAACACATCAATTTAACAGATTATATTTAGATAGCCATTTGAAACATCTGGCATTGAATAGCAAAAGGAACCTAATCACAAATGCTCACACAACATGTTAGCCTAACAGATATACCAACCCGTTCTCATTCCGAACTCGTAAAATAAGTACGTTTGCTCAGTGGCCTTCAGCGTCTGATGCGACGAAAAAGGCACCCTTCGGCGTATTTGTGTAACGTACTGGGAAGAGCCGCAGTTGGTAAAACACCGGACTTTCACTCAGGAGACTCGTGTTCGTGTCCCGGGTGTGCCGTTTTGTTTCCCCGCGTGTGGCGTTTTGTTTCCCTGTCTCCGGCGTGTGTTTCCCGGCATTTGAGGCGTCCTTTCCCCGTTGTTTTTCTCCTAAACCCAACCTCCGCGATTCCGTTATTGTCGCGCTTCACCCGTGGCCGTCTCCCGGCATGTGAGGCTTCCTCCCTCGCTTGCTGGAGTTGCTTTATAGAGTCGCTTTTTTCTTTCCTCCCGCGTGTCACAGAACCGTACGCCCACCCACGACCCTTTCCTAAACCCAACCGTCCCGACCAAGCGCGTCAAAAGGGACGGCAATAGTGGCGACCAAGCACGTTTACATGAGACGCTAAAGGAGACTTAACGTCAATAAGAACGAGAAAGGCTCCTAACCGAACGTCCTTATTTTAAGAGTTGGGTGTGAGTCCAAACTGAGAAATCTTGGTGTTATATTTGATAATAACATGTATTTTGATCATCATATCAAATCACTGACCCGCAAATGTTTCTTTCAATTAAGAAAGCCAAACTTAGAGCTGTTGTTTCGCATTTTTGTCACGGTTGTGAGTTTCCGTTGTTAGTGTTTCCTGTTTTATTTTAAAGTCTCTGTTTTCCTCCCTAGTCTTGTCTTGTTTTACTTCCTGTCTTGTGTTTTCCCGCCTGTTTGATTGGTCTGCCCCCCCCCCCGATGTGTTTCACCTGTTGTATCACCTGTCCCTTGTTTGCTCGTTACCCTGGGTTTTTAGTCTCTGTGTTTCCTTGGTGTCTTGTTGGGACACAACAGGAAGGTGGACTCCGAAAACAAGGAGCTCCACGACGAAAAAGTGCTGAGAGTTTTTTGTCGATTTTGGCGAGCAACAACTGTACCGTGACTGTAATAATCATGGGTAAAAGTACGGATGGAGATAGTGATAGTATGACATGGCAGGATGTAAATAATAAGAGGAAGCGTAGGTGCGATAGTTCTGGAAGTTCAAACTGTGATGTGGAGGTGGGCGACGTGTCCAAAAAAAGTGAAGTCTGCAATGATGAATGTGAGAAAGGAGGATGAACACACTGAATGGAAAGTGATAACGTTACAAAAAGAAGGGGGGCAATTTTCACCCGCTGAAACTAACGAAAGCAATTCAGAAAGAAATGGGTAAGATCAAGTTTGCCAAATATTTGAGTAATAGGAGGCTGTTGGTCTTTGCTACAGACCGCCAGCAAAGAGATACGTTTCTCAGGGCAGAAACTCTTAATGATGAACGGATCAGTGCTCATATCCCAGGGAATGCAGCAAAGCTTAGAGGTGTTATTTCTGATGTACCTTTGGCAATGACAATGGAGGAGATCATTTAGGAAGTGAAAGGAGGGCAGGTGGTGAAAGCCACGAGACTGCACACAAAGAAAAGGGGTGAAAACTGATAGCTTATCCGTAGTACTTGAATTTGAAAAAGTTATGCCAAAGCGTAAGAATGTGTTTATCCCAGCGCCGTTTAGATGTTTCAAGTGTCAAAGAATGGGACACAATGCTGGATAATGTAAAGGAAAACAACGATGTGCTAGATGTGGAGGTGACCATGAATATGGTAAATGTGATCAGGATATAAAAGTAAAATGCTGCAATTGTGGTGGTGAACATAGCGCTGCTTTTGGAGGATGCTCTGTTCAAAGACAAGCTAGAGAGGTACTGAAATATATATTGACTAATCAGGTTTCTTATGCTGATGCAGGTGAACAAGGAATCAAGGAAAGTGAACTGTGCAGACCCGGTGCTTCACAAGTAGTAACTAGAGCAGAAGAGTCTGTGAATAGCCAAATGTCTGAGGTTTTATCTCCACCGTCAAGTCAGAGGGAATCAGAAATAAATCTGTGGCTGAAGGAGATTAATGAAGATACGCTGATTGTGGGTAACACCGACTTTGTTGGTTTCATCTGCAAGACTGTAAATGTGGCAATACAGCAAAAGAAAAAAAGTAATAGAATCAAGACAATTGTAGAGGTAGCCATAGAGATACTGGGGATCACGGAAGTTACAGCTTAACTGATTCATGGGATGTTGAACCTGACTAATTATGGAGTGTCTCAAGGTGACTAGCCTTGTTATGGTATTTCACATGCTACACTGGAATGCCAGAAGTTTGATTGCAAATGGACAAGAGTTCAAGAAGGTTGTAACAGATATGGAAGTTAGGCCTGATGTGTGTATACAAGAATCTTGTTTGAGACCACATTTGGATTTTGTCCTACCAGGTTACAGTTCGGTTAGATGTGACAGAATTGGAAAACAAGGTGGAGGATGTGTGACATTTTTAAATTTGGGAATTTTTAGGCCTTCATTTGACAAGACAGCTGAAGACATGAAAGGGGAGAGAGAGGGGGAATCACATGCCGCAGGTCGGAGTCGAACCCCGGCCCGCTGCGTCGAGGAGTAAACCTCTATATATGGACGCCCGTTCTACCGACTGAGCTATCTGGGCACCCATGGCATTTAACGCATATGCTCGAATGCCATCAATGATGATTTATTTATTGTAATGAAAATACAGTACAAGAAAAAAGTGGGCTACAATAATGTGGTTGCCACAGGGGCAACCAGGGGTGATGATTAGGTTGCCACTTGTCACAATTTGGTTGCCAAGGGCAACCGTTAATGTCGAGCCTGTGTGTGTGTGTGTGTGTGTGTGTGTGTGTGTGTATATATATATATATATATATACACACATACACACACACCATATTTATGGCAGGCCTACAGTGGCTTATATACTTTAAAATAAACCTTTATTATTTAAAGCCCATACATGATGATGTCCGGCACACTTATTTGTTTGTTTTTTTTGGGGGGGGGGGGGCACCAAAACTGTTGGTGCATACCCCTCTGACACTGGGTAGTTGCGCCCCTGCATTTTAACTCTTAAATAATAATAACAACACTAGTTGAGTATAGGTTGACACTGTCAAGTGTTATCTGATCACTGGCACAGTGCTGACCAGTTACTCCATGAGTGTCAATAATGAGTGCACTTTGAACACCAACCTAGTGTTCTTATCCTCCATTGTGGTGTTAACATCCATCCATCCATCTTCGTCCGCTTATCCGGTGTCGGGTCGCGTGGGGAGCAGCTCCAGCAGGGGACCCCAAACTTCCCTTTCCCGAGCAACATTAACCAGCTCCGACTGGGGGATCCCGAGGCGTTCCAAGGCCAGGTTGGAGATATAATCCCTCCACCTAGTCCTGGGTCTTCCCCGAGGCCTCCTCTCAGCTGGATGTGCCTGGAACACCTCCCTAGGGAGGCGCCCAGGGGGCATCCTTACAAGATGCCCGAACCACCTCAACTGGCTCCTTTCGATGCGAAGGAGCAGCGGCTCTACTCCGAGCTCCTCACGGATGACTGAGCTTCTCACCCTATCTCTAAGGGAGACGCCAGCCACCCTCCTGAGGAAACCCATTTCGGCCACTTGTACCCTGGATCTCGTTCTTTCGGGTCATGACCGAGCCTTCATGACCATAGGTGAGGGTAGGAACGAAAACTGACCGGTAGATTGAGAGCTTTTCCTTCTGGCTCAGCTCTCTTTTCGTCACAACGGTGCGAAAAATTGAATGTAATACCGCACCCGCTGCGCCAATTCTCAGACCAATCTCCCGCTCCATTGTCCCCTCACTCGCGAACAAAACGCCAAGGTACTTGAACTCCTTCACTTGGGGTAAGGACTCATTCCCTACCTGGAGCAGGCACTCCATCGGTTTCCTGCTGAGAACCATGGCCTCAGATTTAGAGGTGCTGATCCTCATCCCAACTGCTTCACACGTGGCTGCGAACTGATCCAGTGAGTGCTGAAGGTCACAGGCCGATGATGCCATCAGGACCACATCATCTGCAAAGAGCAACGATGAGATCCCCAGCCCACCGAACTGCAACCCCTCCCCACCACGACTACGCCTTGATATCCTGAGATCCTTACAAACAGGATCGGTGACAAAGCGCAGCCCTGGCGGAGGCCAACCCTCACCTGAAACGAGTCCGACTTACTGCCGAGAACCCGGTCACAACTCTCACTTTGGTCATACAGAGATTGGATGGCCCTGAGAAGAGACCCCCTCACCCCATACTCCCGCAGCATCTCCCACAGTATCTCCCGGGGGACCCGGTCATACGCCTTTTCCAGATCCACAAAACACATGTAGACTGGTTGGGCATACTCCCAGGCTCCCTCCAGGATCCTTGTGAGAGTGAAGAGCTGGTCTGTTGTTCCACGACCAGGACGGAATCCGCATTGTTCATCTTCAACCGAGGTTCGACTATCAGCCGAACCCTCCTTTCCAGCACCTTGGAGTAGACTTTACTAGGGAGGCTGAGAAGTGTGATGCCCCTGTAATTGGCACACACCCTCTGGTCCCCCTTTTTAAAAAGGGGAACCACCACCCCAGTCTGCCACTCCTTTGGCACTGTCCCAGACTTCCACACAATGTTGAAGAGGCGTGTCAACCAGGACAGCCCCTCCACACCCAGAGCCTTGAGCATTTCTGGACGGATCTCATCAATCCCAGGGGCTTTGCCACTGTGGAGTTGTTTGACTACATCAGTGACATCCCCCATCATCCTCCAGCTCTGCCTCTAACATAGAGGGCGTATTAGTCGGATTCAGGAGTTCCTCAAAGTGCTGCTTCCACCGCCCTATTACCTCCTCCGTTAAGGTCAACAGTGTCCCATCCTTACTGTACACAGCTTGGATGGTTCCCCGCTTCCCCCTCCTCAAGTGACGAACAGTTTTCCAGAAGCACCTTGGTGCCGACCGAAAGTCCTTCTCCATGTCTTCTCCAAACTTCTCCCACACCCGCTGCTTTGCCTCTTTCACGGCAGAGGCTGCAGCGCTCGGCCTCCCGTACCCTGCAACTGCCTCCGAGTCCTCTGCGTGAACATATCCCGGAAGACTCCTTCTTCAGTCGGACGGCTTCCCTGACCACCGGGACCACCATGGTGTTTGTGGGTTACCGCCCCTTGAGGCACCTAAGACCCTAAGACCACAGCTCCTCGCGCGCAGCTTCAGCAATGGAAACTTTAAACATTGTCCACTTTCGGGTTCAATGCCCCCAGCCTCCACAGGGATGCAACGGAAAAAACGCTCCCGAGGTGTGAGTTGAAAGTCTGTCGGACAGGGCCTCCTCCAGACGTTTACCCGCACTACCCCTTTGGGCTTACCAGGTCTGTCCAGAGTCTTCCCCACCCCTGACCCAAGTCACCACCAGATGGTGATCAGTTGACAGCTCCACCCCTCTCTTCACCGCAAGTGTTCAAAACATACGGCCTCAGTAGTTGTTGTTCACTAACATGGTGTTTGTTATAGACAATCCATGACTAGCACAGAAGTCCAACAACAAACAACCACTCTGGTTTAGATCAGGGAGGCCGTTCCTCCCAATCACGCCTATCCATGTGTCTCCATCATTGCCCACGTGCGCGTTGAAGTCCCCCAGCAGAACAATGGAGTCCCCCACTGGAACCCCATGCAGGACTCCCGTCAAGGTCTCCAAGAAGGCTGAATACTCCGAACTCTTGTTTGGTGCATATGCACAAACAACAGTCAGAGTTTCCCCCCCCACAACCCGCAGGCGTAGCGAGGCGACCCTCTCGTCCACCGGGGTAAACTCCAACGTAGCGACACTCAGCCGGGGGCTTGTGAGTATCCCCACACCCGCCCGGCGCCTCACACCCTGGGCAACTCCGGAGAAGAAAAGACTCCAACCCCTATCCAGGAGTATGGTTCCAGAACCGAGACTGTGCGTAGAGGTAAGCCCCACCAGATCTAACCGGTAGCGCTCCACCTCCCGCACCAGTTCCGGCTCCTTCCCCCACAGAGAGGTGACGTTCCACGTCCCCAGAGCCAGCGTCTGCTGCCCCGGTCTGGTCCGTCGAGGCCCCTGACCTTCACTGCCACCCATTTGGCAGCGCACCCGACCCCAGCGGTTCCTCCCACAGGTGGTGGGCCCATGGGTGTTAATATATTACACTATGAGTTTTTTAGATACCACTGTCACAGTATTATAGTTTTTAACACCTTCAACAGTGTTAATTTAACACTTTTACTAGAGTTGAGCCGGATACTCGGCTGAAACGAGTATCCGGTACGGATAAAGCACGGATATAATACGAGTCAATATCTGTGCTCGGATTGAATAAAAATCCTCATTGGGTAGCTGACTGTGTCTGCGTTCTGTGACAGGCTAGTCACACAGAGCCCCTCCCCTACACACTCGCTCTGCTCACTCACACACAGAACACTGAGAAGAGAACAGCTCTCTCTCACTCTGTCTGTCTGTCTGTCCCTCCCTCAGTCACTCAGGTTCGCGGGTCTTTTCCGTTACATTTATGGTTTCTTCAGGTTTGTTTTTTACTTCGGTTTGTAGTACTTACTTATTAACCAGTAGAGTTTTGGTAAACGTGGGGTTTGTTCAGACGTGGTGCTTTGTAGAATGTGAGGAAAAATAAAAGGAAGTAGTGGTATAAAACTATATTACAAAATTAATTAGCTACACACACACACACACACACACACACACACACACACACTCTCTCTCCCTCTCTTTGCCGGTCATCGGAGTTTTATATTTTTTCTATTTGATACGTAGAACACAGTCCCCCCCGCCCCCCTCTTTCTCTCTCTTACTCACTCACTCTCACACACACACACACACACACACACACACACACACACACACACACACACACACAGGCAACCTGGTGTGGAAATAAAAAAATATCACACTGATCATAAAAAAATTTTAAGTTAAAAAAATAAAGTTATGTTGAGTATGAGAACTCTTCTTCATTACATTTTACTTGTTCTGTATATAGTTTGTTTGTTATCGTGATCAAAACCATTGATCTGAAGCTCAATGCTGATGCTGTCATATAAATAGTTTTCTAATCAACAATAAATATAACAATTTCTCAACAACCCATATCAATTGCATGCTTAAAATAACATACCGGTTAAAGCCCCGCCCATTTCAAGACAACCCGACCCACTTCCGGGTTAAATCCTGTCCACTTCCGGGTTAGGCCCCGCCCAGTCCGAGTACAGATACAGATACAGATAATGCTGTACTCTCTCATCCCTAACTTTTACAGTGGTTCACATATAAACCCTGATGGAGTGTTAATTTGAACTTGTTAAATCTGCGTTTTCAAATTTGCCGTGCAGCAATGGCTCCAGGTGAACGTGGCTCAGCTCCAACAGATGGTCCTGCAGGTAGGCGAGCCAGTCTCATTTTTCAACACGCTTTTTTTTAATCTGAGTTGAGCGCGATGCGATGTTGAGGCTTTGAGCGGGGGAGCGAAGACGAAGAACAGCTCTATGAGCAAGGAGCGGAATCTCACCACTCCGCTTACATGCTCTGGTCTGTGGTATGCCTTTTCAGGCGTGTCAGTATGGACGGAGATTTGTTCTGAAATGGTGCTAAAATGCTGGTGAGGACAGACCTTGTTTTCATTTTATAACGGCGGCTGTTTAATTTTCCTTTGCCGTTGAATTTGTGCCAGAGCTTCACATTGTCCTTGACTTTGGTCTTTCTCATCACACTGATAACACTCTGCTTGCAAACAAACAGCTGCTCAAAGTTGAAATTAAATGGAATTTCCACCTCTTTCAACAGGTTTGTTGGAATTGGACAAAATTCAAAGAAAACCAGGAGTACGTGTTTGAATAAAGAAGCCACAGGGGTGTCAGCTGAGCTGAGAGACTATAAAAGGACATTTAGCAGCAGCTGTGGAACCATTCGTTCCAGTAGAGAGTCCATCATGAGGTGTCTTGTGTTTCTGCTCTTCGTGGCTGTGGCCAACGCCAGGGTTTACTCACGCTGTGAATGGGCCCGAGTGCTGAAGAATTATGGGATGGACGGCTACCGCGGCATAAGCCTGGCTGACTGAGTATGAGCCTGCAGATACTGTCTGGAGCAGAAAATATTACTCATTTACATGCATCTTTATTATGACCATACCATCCTACTCACTAAATGTCATAAATTTGAAAAGCTTGCTGTACCGAACAATGTATTGTAAGATTAGAAATATTAATGTATTTTTTTCCACCTTTAAAGTAAGCCATTGCTTTCCATTCATTTTGATGCAGTAAGGAAATTCATTAGCAGACTCTTGCTTAAATTGTTTAATCGATCAGAGTAAACATCCAATTAGAAGTTACTTTTGCTGCATTATGTTATCTCATAAGATGTTATCATGTTGTCCTTACTTGTTTTTTGTATGGATTAAACATGATACGTGTTAGAACTTGTGCTAAGCTAAGTTAGCCAGCTGCTGCCAGTAGCTTCATTTTTAATGTACAGAAATAAGAGTCGTCTCAGTCTTTTCATCGAACGCTCACCCATCACCATGCAACAATAATGTAGTTGATAGTCATGGTGAGGGATTGCACACCTCAAGCTTTAGTTTAGTTTTTTGGGGCATTTTTTATGCCTTTTTTCATAGGAAATGTTAGACATTAAAAGGGGGTAGAGAGGGGGAATGACATGCAACAAAGGGTCGCAGGTTGGACTTTATCCAGTAGCTGCTGCAGCAAGGACTAAGCCTCTGTACATGGGGCCTCTGTAAATGTTTTACTTGATAGAGATACAAGATAGAGTAGGTAGATTTTATTTTATTTAACCTTTTTTATAAAAGGTAATCTCATTGAGACACAGGGTCTCATTCTCAAGAGACCGGTTTGGGCAGTGTTGTAATGTAACGGAGTACAAATACTTCGTTACTGTACTTAAGTAGAAATTTCACGTATCTGTACTTTACGTCGCTATTTAAATTTATGTCAACTTTCACTTTTACTCCATTACATTTCCTAGATAAAATGTATACTTTTACTCCGTTATATTTCCACTAAGCATCTTCGTTACTCGTTACTAAAAAATAAAATTAGAAGAAATGTGTGCGACTGCAATAAGGGACGTTTGGCGAATCACTGCTCCTAGATTGCATTACGCACGCTCCGCACACCGCGCGCTCTATTTCAGCGCTTGTTTGTTGCTAAAGGAGGAGGAGGACGCACAACTGAAACCGCCATGGAAGCATGAGCACCTACTGGAGCACCTACTGGAGGACCTCCCGTTATCGTAGACCACCAGGCTCGACATAAGCAATGGCCCGATGGCCCGGGGCCAGTAAAAACGTATGTCGGGCTGGTTGCAGCCACAGTCACTGGTGTGTGCCTTACTTCACGCAGCACATGTACTGACTGGAAACGTTACCGAGGATTATTTACCGCCGATGGCGCAGATGAACGCTACACTCGTTACTGTAAGTAGGTAGCCTACAATAAAACCTCCATGATTAAAGAGTCAATACTTATCAATAACCCACGTACCTGTTCTACAGGCAGAAACACGTAGAAACCATATCTCAGTCTGCGCTGTCCACTCTCGTCCACTGCGCTGTGCAAACACAGCTCTACTCTGCAAACAGCGACTTTACAAACGAGCTAAAATGAAAGATGTAGTTTGTAGTCTAACTGTTTGTCTTAATTTGCAACCAATCTTGAACTTTGGACAAACTATTGTAAACGTAGCTGATTTCTAAACGAGCCATCCTCTCGCTGGAGCGGTAAACCTATGGATGTATTTTAAGACCAAAACAAATACACGTGGCTACTTAATATGCACATGAATGACGCGTTCTTCATTGTTGACGATGTTGCCGGTTGTATTATTTAGCAACAGAATCGTCTTATTTCAAATTAGGCATACAGGACTAATCTGAGATCATTTTCTAGTTAAGTAGCCTATCTAGTTATCATTATGGATTTTCCATGTTTTTAGGGGTTTGCTTACTAATGTAAAAAATATAGCATTAATTTAGTAAGAAAGTGAAAATATCAAGATGACAAGATGATGCGTATTAGGTATAATTTTATTTTCTTTATTTGAATGTAGTTGATGACCCCTGGTCTAGCTTTGCTGCTAATGGCACAACATCCAGTGGCAGTGGCTAGCTGGGTTAGAACCATTTTCTAAAGCATAGGTGCAGCGTATATTTTCCTGCTTTTTTGTCCTTTTCCTATCACACCTATGATATTTCTTTCAGGGCCAGTAAAAATGTAGAAGGGGCCAGCAAAACTCTGATCTACTGGCCCCTACTGGATTTTTTTTATGTTGAGCCCTGCGACCACCCCGACGATAGTGGTGAACTCGCTGAACAGGGTAGTGGTGAAGATAACGTCATACACCTGTGTTGCAAGAAATGTTTCTGTACATTGATGTCACCTCTAAAAATATGCTGTTTGTTCTTTGAACTTAAGAGAATTGTGTCTGAAAAGTCCTAGAAAAGAATGTGATTTTGATTTGATGAGTGAGATTAAGAAGATATGGGAACCCTGAATATGCTTTATGCTTTACTATAAGAAAGTCACAATAAAAGTTCTAACCGCTTGCTTTTAAAAAAAACAACTTTTACTTTTACTTTTGATACTTAAGTACATTAAATATCAGAAAATTACTTTTGATACTTAAGTACAGTATATATCAGATACTTTAAGACTTTTACTTAAGTAATATTCTAAAAGGTAACTTTCACTTCTACCGAAGTCTTTTTCTAGTACGATACTTGTACTTTTACTCAAGTATTGCTTTCTAGTACTTTATACAACACTGGGTTTGGGACAGTACACAACATCAGATAAGATGATAATCATAAGGTGTCAACCACATCTCATAATCTTTAGTATCGGACGAGTTGTCATGGAGTTGGCTTGTTTCGATGCCTAACGTTGACCTTTCAGACAGGGGACGTCTGTGGGTTTCACTGCCTAATGTTGATCTTTAATAAGGGGGTCTGGTTTGTTACCTCTGCAGGGGTTTGTCTGAGCAAGTGGGAGTCGAGTTACAACACCGCAGCCATCAACCGCAACAACGGAGACGGATCCACTAACTACGGCATCTTCCAGATCAACAGCTACTGGTGGTGTAACAATGGCGTCACGCCAGATTAGGATGTGCCATTTCTGTGTCTGTAGCTTTAAATGCTATTGATGAGGAGAGGGGGGGGCAATCTCTCTCTCTCTCTCTCCCAGAGAAAGGGGAGGTAACCTTGCTCCTTATGACCTCATAAGGAGAAGATTCCAGATCGGCCCATCTGAGCTTTCATTTTCTCAAAGGCAGAGCAGGATACCCAGGGCTCAGTTTACACCTATCGCCGTCGTCGTGGTGGTGGTTGTTGTCTATCTCGAGGAAAGGTGAATGAGAGGCAAACTGTAAAGTGCACTCAAAAAAAAATTAAAAAAAAAAATATATATATATATATATATATATATATATATATATATATATATATATATATATATATATATATATAGTGAGCAAAAAGTATGTACATTAATAATAATAATACTGAAAGTAATCAGTTTGAGCTATCTCACAGCTGTTAAAGGGTAACTTAATTTTTTTCCAACCTGGACCCCAGACCGGGCTGCAATGTAACCTTATGGGGAAAATGTACATCATAAATTTGGTCCACAAAAAGTGCTGTTTTTGCCACTGAAAGGCTCAGATTATTATTCTAATTCATTCAGTTCATTATGGAAAGGATCTGTACAGAGATAGATATTTTTAAAAACCTCTTTAAGATCTTTGAACTTAAGAGAATTGTGTCTGAAAAGTCCTAGAAAAGAATGTGATTTTGATTTGATGAGTGAGATTAAGAAGATATGGGAACCCTGAATATGCTTTATGCTTTACTATAAGAAAGTCACAATAAAAGTTCTAACCGCTTGCTTTTAAAAAAAACAACTTTTACTTTTACTTTTGATACTTAAGTACATTAAATATCAGAAAATTACTTTTGATACTTAAGTACAGTATATATCAGATACTTTAAGACTTTTACTTAAGTAATATTCTAAAAGGTAACTTTCACTTCTACCGAAGTCTTTTTCTAGTACGATACTTGTACTTTTACTCAAGTATTGCTTTCTAGTACTTTATACAACACTGGGTTTGGGACAGTACACAACATCAGATAAGATGATAATCATAAGGTGTCAACCACATCTCATAATCTTTAGTATCGGACGAGTTGTCATGGAGTTGGCTTGTTTCGATGCCTAACGTTGACCTTTCAGACAGGGGACGTCTGTGGGTTTCACTGCCTAATGTTGATCTTTAATAAGGGGGTCTGGTTTGTTACCTCTGCAGGGGTTTGTCTGAGCAAGTGGGAGTCGAGTTACAACACCGCAGCCATCAACCGCAACAACGGAGACGGATCCACTAACTACGGCATCTTCCAGATCAACAGCTACTGGTGGTGTAACAATGGCGTCACGCCAGATTAGGATGTGCCATTTCTGTGTCTGTAGCTTTAAATGCTATTGATGAGGAGAGGGGGGGGCAATCTCTCTCTCTCTCTCTCCCAGAGAAAGGGGAGGTAACCTTGCTCCTTATGACCTCATAAGGAGAAGATTCCAGATCGGCCCATCTGAGCTTTCATTTTCTCAAAGGCAGAGCAGGATACCCAGGGCTCAGTTTACACCTAACGCCGTCGTGGTGGTGGTGGTTGTTGTCTATCTCGAGGAAAGGTGAATGAGAGGCAAACTGTAAAGTGCACTCAAAAAAAAAAAAAAAAAAAATATATATATATATATATATATATATATATATATATATATATATATATATATATATATATATATATATATATAGTGAGCAAAAAGTATGTACATTAATAATAATAATACTGAAAGTAATCAGTTTGAGCTATCTCACAGCTGTTAAAGGGTAACTTAATTTTTTTCCAACCTGGACCCCAGACCGGGCTGCAATGTAACCTTATGGGGAAAATGTACATCATAAATTTGGTCCACAAAAAGTGCTGTTTTTGCCACTGAAAGGCTCAGATTATTATTCTAATTCATTCAGTTCATTATGGAAAGGATCTGTACAGAGATAGATATTTTTAAAAACCTCTTTAAGACCTTTGTGTTTAACCAGAAACAGCTCTGAGGTCGCTAGCGCTAAACCCACCAGACTCCATTTAAAAAAAAAGAATACTTTTACATGTATAGAGCCAACATATTTTCACATGTAAATCTGTAAACTATGTGTTTATTTCAACCAACACTAGAGTTGTGATGGTTGGAAAAGTGGAAAGATGACCCAAAACAGCTTTCCATAGTTTTATTTTGTTTCTGTCGACTTTGAAGTGTATTTTACGATGCTAAAATTACTGTTTATTTACATGGAGTCTGGTAGGTTTGTGGATGTTTTTATGTTTTAAATTTTTTTTTCTCCCATGGGGCCAAATTAGAAATTGACTGTTGTGAAGAAAATTAAAATTTTTTATCTCTTTAGAAAACAGTCACTTTATCAGTCAAATTTAGTATCCGTAAATGATATGCTTTTTTTATAAGCTGTGAATGGTTAGTTGTTATGATTATGCAATGAAAAAGTGAGGCAGACATAGTACAAAATGGCAACATTTATTATATCACTATGCAATCAACATTCACAAAAGCAATTATGAACAAAAATGACCATGTTTTACCATTTTTAAAGACCAGCATTAAATCAACTTCATACAAAGGGCTATTACTACTACTACTACTACTACTACTACTACGTAGTCTAACCACCTCATTTGTTGTTTTTCATTTATTTTCTTCTCATTCATTGAGAGACATGTAGTCTGTGTTGGGCTTGAACAAGTGCACTGAAGTCAGGTTGAATGTCTGACGTGGATATGCAAAGAACAGCTGAAAGGTGATTGTCAGTGAGAGAGGATCTGTTCTAGGTGAATCATGGATTTATAATAAGAACTTGATACAGCATTCAAGGTTGAGCACCTTTCTATGAGAGTTGTTCAGTGGAGCATGAAGCCAAAAAAGTTCAACTTCTGTGTATAAAATTACCTGGATAACTGCCGCTGCTTCTGCACTGTGCGGCCCATAAAGTAGGCACACTGGATACCTCCGCAGGCCGAGCCGGCTACTTTCGGTTTTAGCGCTCCATTAACTTGAATTGAATTATAATTATTTAATCGTGTGGCACTTCAACACTTTACAAATGTAAAAGGGCTGAATGGATCAAAGTCTGAAAGTGAAACAAGTCATTTTGTGTGGGTTGTGATACTCTTAAAAATGTATCCATACGTCTCTTTTACTATGGAAGTCTTTGGGAAAAAATATTTTTGGGCCCCATGGCATCACATGATGAACACAGAAGTTGTTGTTCCACTGTGTTGCTGTTCCACTGTTTGGTTGCTATGTCAATTGTCTTCGACCCGGCGCACTTCCTGGAGGTCTGAGGTAAATGCATCTACCACTTTTATTTATAATCCAAAACTGATTAATTTTCCAAATGGCAAGTTTTCTTGGCACCCAGTTCATTTTTATACCAGAGTTGAAGAACGAGCAGCACTCTCCCTCACAGTTTGAGTGGCCAGTTGGTATTCTAAAACCCACTGGATTCCAAACTGAATGAGCAGGTCTTCATTTTTTGAAGTGTAATTTATCCACGCTAACTGATTCCTTCTCTCCTCTATGCTGCCTGTTTATACAGAGTTAGTAAAAAAAACACAGGCTGGAGTTCACTGAGCACTTGGCACCGCCCAGTCAGCCCAATTCAACATCTGCACTGGTTTACACAAAAAACCCTGTGTGACCCAAATTCAATCTAGATGACCGTGTTAGCCTCAAAGAGGGCACTAATAAAAATGGATTTAATAGACTCTGTTCAGTTCCAACACTTCACAGATTGCATGTCAATATTCCATTTTTACTAATTAGACCAGTGTAACCCCAATGTCTCTGTTGCATGTTATTTACCATTTCAAGGTTCAAGGTTTGTTGTCATTGCACAGGGTTGCACAATGAAAACCAGTCCTTGTCCCTTAATGCTAAAAACAGCAGCAACAAAAACACTGGTGAAGCTCTGGGCAGAGAGTCTGGATCAACAGAAGAACGTTCCTTCACCTTCCACTCTCTGTGTGTCCCCGTTCTCAAATTCAAATTCCATTAACTTATCAAACGGCATGGACATGCAGACTGGCGGTGTTTCGGGATGTCAAACAGTAACGTTACACATCTCACTTTAGTTTATTTCATTTTGTTAACAGAAGCACTATTAACATTAAATATCAGAAAAGTATTTCATTAGGAAAGTCTCTTTTCAAAGCATACAAAGTCGTATGTTAATTAGAAGCAGCGATGGTGCTACTGTAGGTACGCATCCAGCGTGACACATACTGTGATGTGAAAGGACGAAGTAAACTTACTATTGACACGTCAGGGGGATTCAATCCAGGGTTTTTTCTACCATTATAACACTTTTTTACAAATCGTACTCTTTAAAGCTTTAGTGCATAACTTTTTGATATTAACGAACGTCCGTTAAATTCCAGCCATAACCAAATGAGTTTCTACTAAACTAATTAAGACACGCAACACAATTTCTCAGTATGACTATGTTCAGAATATTGTGTCGTCCGGCGACTTTCGCACGCAGAAACTCAAGTGAAGATTCTCACTCGCACGCAGAAACTCAAGTGAAGATTCTCACTCGCACGCAGAAACTCAAGTGAAGATTCTCACTCGCACGCAGAAACTCAAGTGAAGATTCTCTCTCTCTCTCTCTCAGCCCCTTGAGATGTACCATCTCATTTTCAAAGGGGTCCTTTCAATCACTATTAGAAAATATCAGCCAGAGCCACACATGCTCAAAACATGACATTAAACACATAAAAAGAAAAACATCACAAAAACAAACTCAACAAGACATCATTCACAGTATGCTCCCCCCTCCAGTCCACCACCTCCCCAAATTATACAATAAATTACAAGGTTACATTGACAGTAATATGTAATAAGTCCTCATAAGCTGTTCACATAATAATACAGCATTATAATATAGCATTCAGATGAGCCCAAAAAGAAAACAAAATATCCTCAATTGAAACATGAACATGGTATCTTTAAATATAAAAATAATGCCACTTTAAATGAATGTAACGATGTAATAGATTTCAATGACAATGGGAGGTTATTCCAGTCCATAGGACCTTTATGACAAAATGCTCTTCTCCCAATTTCCCGATGGATTCTTGGTATAGCAAAAAATGGATGGAGCAAGTGTCGTATGGGATAGACTGAGATGTGTCTAACAAAATATTGTTGAAGATAAGGGGGACATTTATTGGCATAATTAATGCAACTAAAAATAAACATACCAGTGGTACCTTCTTCTTTTAGGTTGGAGCCAGTCCAATTTTTCATAGAGCGTACAATGATGTGTCATAAATGGATACCTTAAAACAAATCTACATATGGAATTAAATAAAAGATCAAAAGCATTAAGAGAAGTAACACTTGATGTGTGGTAAACAATATCAGCATAATCAATTAGTGGTAATAGAAGTTGCTGTGCAATTCGCTTTCTTGTATCAAATGTAAAGCAAACAATTAAACGGTACAACTGACACAAACATTGTTTGACTTTCAAGACTGTAGCTTCAATATAAGCGTTAAATGATAGCACAGTATCTAACCACAGACCCAGGTATTTAAATTTTCAAGAGATCTTCCATCAAATCATACAGATTTGTAATTTATTCGTAGTAACTTTCCATAGTACAAGTTTTTTTTCTCATTAAGTAAAAGGTTGTGCTCTCTGAGTCAATTCTGTACAATAATACAATCCAATTGTAATGCATTCTGTACCTGATCCTTTTGGTTATACGATGTATATAGAACTGTATCATCAGCATAAAGATGGACATTACAGGATAAACAAATACTGGGCATATCATTAATATAAACAGAAAAGAGAAGTAGCCCCATTACAGAGCCTTGGGGCACACCTTTACCTATAATTAAACTAGTGGAACGTGTTTTTGTAATGCAAAATATTGACGCCTACCATGTAAATAGGCATTAAACCATAATAACGATCTTTGACTTAAGCCAAATCGAATACAATTTATCTAGGAGTAAATAATGATCAACTGTATCAAACGCTTTCGAAAAATCAATAAAAATTGCTCCAGTACATTTTCCTTCATCAAATACTGTATATACATCATTTGTAAAGTTGAGAAGAGCTGTGGTAGTAGAGTGATTAGGTCGGAATCCAGATTGTGCTGTTGATAAAATACCATATTTTTCAATATATTCACTTAATTGCATGAAAATTAATTTCTCAAATATTTTTTGGACTGTACATATAATAGAAATAGGTCTGTAGTTATTCAATTCTTTGAATACAGGCAATAACCTAGCCATCTTCCAAATAGGTGGAAGTGAGTTTGTATTTATAGATAAATTATATAATTTTGCCAGGGGGAACATCAAGATAGGTGATGCATATTTTATAAATTTAGATTCCATTCCATCAGAGGCCCGTTCCAGGTAGGAGGTTTAACAAACTCTGAGTCTAACCCTGATCTCTGAGTTGATTTACCCTAAGATGAGAAACTCTGAGTTTTCGGTTCCAGAACAGATGATTTGAGTTGGTTCAATCAACTCAGAGTATGTTCACTCAGGGTTACGCGCGTGCTCAAAAGGCAGCATGAATGGAGCCATGATTCTACGATTCACCATGGTAACAACCACAAACAAAACGGGTCGGCGGAAATACTCATGCGCACATACAGCGAGTTTGAACATGTATTTCGTTAAAAAAGCAAGACAGTGGCTGCTGCTGCAAAAGAGACAGAATTGGTGTGGGAGAAAATTGCTGCTCGAGTCAATGCGTACGCATTCACAGTGTATTAATTTCATATTTAAATCACAGATAACTTATATTACTGGTGAAAACTGGAATTGTATTACACCTATAATTTCATTTAGGTGCAATCCTGCGGGCAAAAAAGTAAACTATACTAATCCCATTAACAGAACTATAAGTATAATCATTTCTTTTTAATGGCTCTACTGTCCAGGGAACACTACAAAAACGTTTAAAAAACGTTTCAGAGCGAGTCACACTTTTCTGATGACTCTGCATACAGTGGCTTTAGCCTACTATTACAGTGTGATCCGCTACACTATTGTAAAGAAAACTGCTTTTTGCAAAAAACGTAATGCGACACAAAGAATCTGCTTGGATGTTAAAGCCTGTCCACGATGGTTGATGTTAGTGATACGAGGACGGATAAGGTATCTACATAGGCCTATCTAGTGGACTGTGATAAAAAATACCTCTCAAATCGGTTATGTGGAAATGACAATACATCTATAGTTGGGACTCAATACCGACGTAAACTCTGTGAATTAATACAGCTTTTTCATCAATGGGATCGTCGACAAAAGGACGACATGTTTGAGGAAAAAACTTTTATAATCTGCCTAATATAAACCAATACGTTTTTTTATTCATGCAGATAAAACTGCATTAAAATGCGCCTGATACAGACTGAATGAACTGAGAACTGAGACTGAGAGAAACTCAATTTTTTTCCCCCCGTTTCTCTCAGTCTCCTCCCTCTCAGCAGGAGGAGACTCGAGGAAACTCGAGGTTTCTTGAAGAAAACGTGCTCCCGACCAGGTTAGGTTCACAGACTCAGTTACCATAGTAATTGACTGAGGTTAAGTTACCTCTCTTTCTGGAACGGAAAACCCAGAGTTTCCCTCATCTCAGGGTTAACCAACTCAGAATTTTCACTAAACCTGCTTTCTGGAACGGGCCTCTGGTCCAGCGCCAGTACTCAACCTCAATTTTGCTATAGTTTGATAAACATCTATAGGTGAAATCAGTTTAAAAAGAAAAAAAGATTTTTGGGCGGGGGATTTTTGAAAACTGCATGTGAATAAGGGGTCTCATTAGCTTGAGAGACTGCAACAAAATGTTCATTAAAAGTTTGTGTAATTATTGTGGGGTTCTGTATAATTTCATTATTGATATTCAGTTGATTAATTCGCCGTTTTATTACGGTTAAGTAAAATGTTAAGTTTATTCCAGAATTGTCTTGGATTCTTAAACTCTCTATTTAAGCTAGTTTTATAGTATTCTGACTTTGCATTCCTTGTTTTAGTTTTACTACTATTACGTAATTGTCTATATATTTCTCAATCGCTCTGGTTTCTAGTAAGACGGAATTTGGCCCAAGCAACATCTCTTCGCTTAAACAGAGAAATCAGTTCTGAGTTAATCCAGGGAAGACTAGTCCCTTTTACTCTGACTGTTTTAAGTGGAGCATGCTTATTGATCACATTCATGACCTCGCTGTAAAAGAAGTCCCATGAATCATTAACAGTAGATATAAGCGAGAGGCGCTCCCAGTTAATATTTCCCATGTCATCATTAAAAAGGTTTACATCAAAATATTTACACTGTCTGAATGTTATATCTTTGGGGTGCGCTTTAGACATTTTAATTTTCCACACACACAGTATATTACAGAGGGATCGCTTAAACAATCTAACATGACTCCAGAGGATAATATCCTTTCAGGGTTAGTTACTAGTATCCAATCTATTAATGTTGATGATATTAAATTTACTCTGGTAGGTGTATTAATCAGTTTTGATAAATTCACACTACTAATTAGATTTGTCTCCTGCTGAAGATCGATCAAGCCTATTGCTATTAAAATCACCTAGAATTATACATTCATTATTCATTTCTAAGGAGCTTAAGGTTGCCAATATATTCTTCATAGAGCCAGAAGGGGCTGAGGGCAGCCTGTATATATTTCCAATTATAAGCGTTTTATTTACATGTAATATTATATTAACAAAAACACATTCAAAATCAATTGGGCCAATTTTAGGGATAGAAAGCTGAGAACACAAATTGGAACACACATAAGTGACCACTCCACCACCTCTTGATCCTCTATCAACCGTGTATAACAGGTAACCATCCATTTCAACATCATTATTAGATATGTCACTATGTAGCCATGTTTCAGAGACTGTAATAATATCAGGTTTATTGTGATTTGCCCAGGCTCTTAGATCTATTTTAGACATAAGGCTTCTAATATTTAAATGAATTATTTTAAAAAGGCCTTTATAAGAATTAAAAGCCATCATTATTATAGAAACTTGCCGTCAACAACAATAGGGTTAGGTGGTGAAAAAAGTGGCGAGCACACTGTACATTTAAAGACATGCATAACACAAAAACAAAAACATAAAAAGCTAAACATGTATGTACTGTAAGATTACAATTTAGTGATGGAATAGATCCAGACTACTTTCACAAATATATCGATGCATTAATGAGCTTATCCATGTATATTTACAGCAATTGTGACAGACAAACAAAACAAATGAAGTTTACGTCACTCATTTATGGCAGCCAGAATTATGTGCTGCAAACAAAACAAGTGTGTGATCATAAACATATACGCCCACATTCTTATCAAGGGGAAAATCAAAATCAGAACAGGAGACGCATAATGTTACTCCTTAACAAAAAGTTAACTCAGAATCAGATGATCAGCCAGATATTCACTACTCACACTGACTTATGAAGAAGTTCAAATGTCATCGAAGTATTTCTCCGCATCCTCGGCACTATGAAAGAGTTTTGTTTTACCATCCACATCGACCTTCAAAGTGCATGGATACACGAGGGAATACTTGCAGCCCACTCCACGTAGTTTCTTTTTTATAGTATCAAACTGTCTGCGTCGTTTAACCAGATCAGCGCTGAAATCAGGATAAATATGAATCTGCGATCCCTTGTATAGGAGCCCCTTTTTCTCCCTGGCCAAGCGCAGTATGTTAGACTTGTCCATGTAGTGCAGGAACTTGGCGATGATCGGTCGAGGTTTGTTTGATTTATTTCAATTATAAGACGGAGTACGATGAGCTCTTTCAATCATCGGAGTAACAGAGAAATTGTCACTGCCAAGTAGGCCAAGTATCAGCTGGGTCAGAAACCCAATCACGTCAGCTCCTTCGCTCTTCATTACTACTCACTCGCTGCTCAAGCTCAGATATTTGGTCTCCAAGCAATGATAAAGCACCACGAATATTGTTGAGGCTTATCTGCAGTGGTTCGATTTTAGTGTCGATATGAGCAGTCATTTCAGCCTTTCTCGGTTGGATGGCCTCCCAGATTGTTTGTAAGGACATCTCAGCCATCTTGAAATTTGGCTTCAGTCAGTCAATCCTTTAAGGCTGTTCAGGATATATTAAACAACAATTAGAGCTTCAGATGTTCATACAATTGTTAAGTGAGTTGTTCTGTCAATTTAGGATTTGCATTAAGTCATATGATCAAAAATAAAGTAGTAGCCAGCGATCCTTCAGAGGCCAACTAGGCAGTTGCGGCCATCATGTGCCAGGTTATAGATAATTACCTCTTCTGAAGAGTCCATGTTTTTTTAATCCTTTGTGTCCTGCTTGGCTACTAGCAACTGCATGAAGGAGGAGTAGGTGCTGTGCGCGATCACGGAAGGCTTTTATCATGTGGACGCACCAACAGTTTTGTTATCATTACTTAGAATTCCTCATGGGGGAGACAAACTACGCACTATAGCTTTAACAGAAAGGTCGACCTCCTTAGAAACCCTTTCCATAATATTCTCAGACAGTTAGAATATTAATCGGAGTCTGTCAGCGGCAAAACAAGCACTTTTGTGAACGTAAATACAAGCTGCACAATTGCCCTATTAACTTACATTGTAGCTTGTTTGGCCGCTGGACCAATGTCAAAGATTGTTGTTTCTATCGGTCACTTAAAAACAAAAACATAGGAAAATAGGATCCAGGTTGAAAAAAACGGTAGTCACCCTTTAATTATGCACATCTTTAAGTCTGAATATAAATTTAAACAGATGAGTTATATAAAAAAATAAAAAAACCTTGCCAGCCTGAGACATGTTTATTTCTGCAGTAAAGTAGGGGTCTATGGGGATTGACTCCCTTTTGAAGCTAGCCTCAGGTGGCCAACATAACTTTACAACCCCAAACTGTGCACCTCGGTTTGCTTGCCAATGATCAGGTGCACAGCCCGTTGCTCAGAACTTTTCTTTAACAAAGAACAAAACAGTATCTAACAGCCCAGTGTCTGGTCTCTGAGCTGTGTGGCAGTCATCAGAAGGGCCAGCACGCTACTGCATATAAAGGGAGAGTGTAATTAGTAAAACAAGCATCAGCTGAGACAATTAACTCACCTGGCACTGTTCTCATGATCTATCCCCACACCTGTGTCTCTACTGCAGCTGATTGCCAACCCTGCCCACCTCCACAGTGTACATGGACACAATTCTCGTTTTTTTCGTGACACTCAGCACGAATTTGTAACCAATGTATTTCAACTGGAAGTACCTTTCGTGTCTGCGCCATGTAGTTTTTCTGTCAGTAGGGACTGCTGTATTGCTTTGTTGTTTTGGGTATTTTTATGACTAAAACCTCTACATTAATCAACATTTATTCCCCAGATGTTATCATGGTTTTATTTCTTCTTCTATTTTGATGTTATTATGTCGGTCTTACCAGTGAAATAAAACTACAAGCATAGGCATATCCCAAATGCAATGCGGCCATTCATATCACAATTGGACAGTAAGCAGGCAGCTCTGTAATGCCAATATTGCTACAATTTACATTGAGTAATTTTGTCATCAGCAACCAATGGACTAAGTACTCAGTTTTACCAGTAATTTGAGCACCATGCTAACGTGCCGCTAACCAGCAGTGATTCTCAGGAAGTGCCATAGTAACAAAGATCCTCTATACTTAAGATGCATTTCAAGCGGCGCAAATGGGATGAAACGGTTCACACTTCCTTTCTCCTAAATGGCCGTGGCCTCGTTTAAAAGTGTAGTGAACGTCATATGGATATGGCAAAGTAATATTTGTATAATGTATTAACATTTTCTTTTTCCCAACATTAAGATATTAACAAAGCTAAAAAGACCTATTCAGCATCACAGAGATTAGTTTTGTTAGGGCGTTCACGAACGTGTATTGGCGCTAGCTTCTGTGCTGCCAGATCTCGCGAGAGTTTGGTCCTGAGACAAGCAGGTCTCACACATTCATTCAACCTATGTATCATCGAGAGATCAGTGAGGGGCGACTTTCATTTTCAATGTCATTGAGTCAGATTACAAAGACAAATACAGAACATCCATAACGAATATAGAAAGACAATCAGAATTGGAAAATGATTTGATAAATATATTAGGATAATAGGTATGCAAAAGAAAATACAATTATGTAAAGCAGTTACAAGTTTACATTTGCAGGTTTAAAACCAAATTTCTAAACTGCCCGATCAGCACAATTGAGTTGATTTTAAGAAAGTGCTGTAATTTGTTCCAGGAGAAACAGAGTTATTATTTTCTCCTGATGTGTCCGTCTGAAAAATGCCATTTTAGTGTCAGAATGTTCAGGAGATATGTGGCTTGTGAAAAATGGCGACTATGGGGTCAAAGATAATCGCTCATAATCTGTGTTTAAGTTAACTTTTCCCATTTCTGTCAGGTCCATTAAGTCAAGAACACACATGACAATAAAAATGATTTGGGAAATTTTTGTTGAATAAATTGCGTTTCATTCTAAATAAAATTTTCTTTGGTGGTATGGCTCTGTTCAGGGAGTCCTCTGACCTTTTATGAGCACCATGAAATAGCAGAGAGTCAGCAGCATTAGGGAACGCTCACACAGTTTAGGATTGTGAGAGCTGAACTATTCCCCCACATGAACAGAGCAGCAACGATGACATAGAAGCAAATGCCACGCTATACACGACAAGGAGGAGCAGGAGAGGTGGCGGGCGGCAGAGAAGCGAGCAGCAAGCAGGTAGGAGCAAATTGAATCTGCTTTAAATAGGGCGCCCTGTTTTGAGCGTAGCCATTAAGCAGCGAGGGGCGTTGACCAGCTGATGCGCTAATCCAGATCAGCTGATGCAGCTCAGCAGGAGCAGATCAGCTGATGAGACCGTGTTGTTGGCCAATAGCGTTAGCAGCGTCTTGACTACCTGGCCTGCCAGAACTGATGCTGACGCTCAATTTGAATCAATACACTCCTGACCTGGACCAGCTGCTAGTCTCCTAAAGAGGTGTGGTGGTGGAGGAGCCCACGGGACACTGACACAGGAAACTACTCTGAGTTGGGGCGTCTCGCTTCTAAACGTCTCTGGTAGTAATTACAGCTCAGGATATATTACATGATATACGTAATATTGATGTATTTTTCACACATATGTAAGGACTTGTGAAGATAACAATAAAAAAAAAAAATACAATTTCATTTATTTGTATTATGTACTGTATATGATTCAGATTGCTCAGTCGGCCGGCGGCAATTTTAAATAAATGAAGCCCATCCACAGCAGACAAAACTACAAGTATATTTTACACTTTTATTCACTATATTTATATAAACTGTCTGGGGGAAAATGTCCAACATGCATTTTTCCATTTTATGCAGATGATAGTTATTTATTGTTGTGCAGCTACCATTAAGAAGGTGTATGAATGTTTGCAAACTGCTTTCGAGAGAGTGCAAGCACAGCTTTATCAATTAAAGCTTTTGCTTAATGCTGAGAAGACCAAAGTAATGGTCTTTTCAAACTCAAGAAAAAAGGAGTTAGACCTGAATATTGTTACTGATCAGGGTAAAACAATTGAGGTAGTTTTATCTATTTTTAAATTGATGATCACCTTTCTTTTAAGCTTCATATACAGAACCTAGTAAAAAAGTTGAAATTGAAGTTAGGTTTTTTTCTTTAGGAACAAATCTTGTTTTACTTTTTCTGCTAGAAAAAGGCTAGTTGATGCCACATTTCTCTCTATTATTGATTATGGTGATCTGTTGTACATGAATGCCCCATCAAAGTGTCTTCAGATGTTGGATGCTGTGTATCATGGAGCTTTAAGGTTCATTTCAAATTGCAGACCCCTCACTCATCACTGTATACTTTACTCCACAGTAAATTTGCCCTCTCTGTCAAATCGCTGGCTTACTCACCTTTATATGTTCATATACAAATGCATTTTAGGCAGGCTCCCATGTTTTATATCTGAATTTCTTTCTTTTACACAGAGTACTTATGGTTTACGGTCCCAGAACACTATTTCATTGAATGTACCTCAAGCCCGGACAGAGATGTTTAAAAAGACTTTCATGTTTGCTGCTCCTTCTACTTGGAATGACCTACAGAAAACACTGAAACTACAGTGTCTAATTTCCTTAAACGAATTTAAAGGTTATGTTAAAACCATAGAACATGAGTCAATCCACACGTGCAAATGTTTTAACTAATGGTACTTTTATTTAATTGAAATGCACTTGAGATGTCTTTGCCTCTTTTGTGATTGTTTTGTGATTGTAAATTGTTGTTTTATGTAACATACTTCTGCTATTTTGGCCAGGTCTCTCTTGAAAAAGAGATTTTATATCTCAATGAGACTAACCTAGGTTAAATAAAAAAATAAAATATAAAATATTGGCTGCGGATGCTTTTTGGAGTTGCTATGGCAACAATTGCAGCTCCCTAGCATAGTTTAAGCTCAACGGCCCAACCAATAATCACTTATGTAATTACAATTTGGCACATCTAAACAAAATGAACAATAAAAAAAATAAAAAATCATCAGTCTGTTGGCTGGTCTTCAGTGGCAAGTTTACATGAACATTCATTCAGACGTTGGGCCAACTGAAGAAGGCAGCGCAAACCAACATTTTATATAAACTGTACCGACGGATGATCTCATGCCTCTATACTCACATAAGAAATATATTAAATGGAGGTATCTGTCATATTTGCAAATATACAAAATTAAATACATAAAACAAAAAATAATTTTAAAATACCCCAAAATATACTATGTGCCACACAACCATTCAGAACGAGGATTAGTGTTCAGTTTCAGTCTCACCAATGCTGTCTTGTGTGATTTGCTGTTGTGTCGTGTGATTTGCTGTTGTGTGATTTGCTGTCGTTTGATTTGCTGTTGTGTCGTGTGATTTGCTGTCGTGTGATTTGCTGTTGTGTCGTGTGATTTGCTGTCGTGTGATTTGCTGTCGTGTTGTGATTTGCTGTTCACTGAAAAAAATGGCACTTTGGATCAACTTAAAAAAATTACTCTAATTTGATACAGCTAATTTTTTTTGTTTTGCTCAAATTATATTTCTGATTTAGTCTAAATATTAATTTTGATTTATTATAAATTAAAATATTTATTTATCCGAAGTTAAAGATTTACATTCACACAACGTAAAAATATTATTTGTTATAAAGACCATAAACCATTATTTTACATTGTTCAAAATTAACTTTTCAATTTGGAAAAACCTAATATTACTATTACATCCAAGTATAGTTTTTAGTTTAGAATAAACTAATTAAAACACTAATTTTGTTACAAGTAATATTTTTAGCTCTTCTCAAGTTAAAGTTTTGATTCAGTTCAAACTATAACTTTTACATATACCTTAATATAATTTCTTTAGTCACAAGACAAAAAATTACTTAATGTAGATCAATATAGTAACATCTTATGCATTTTTACAACTTAAATTTTACCATGAACAAAACTAACTTTGCTATAATATAAAATTAGAATTTTAACTTCAGGTAAAACTAAAACATGGTACACTCAATGCTTAAATGACTTTAAATAAAGACAAGAATATTCTCATGAAAAGACCTTCGTTTAATGTATTGTCTTTTTTAAATGTGCACCTTTTGTAATATAAAAAATAAACCTGCAATGCATATTTCAGCAGCTAGCTGTTTCACACAATCACTTGAGGGAAAAAAAACAAGTATTAAAAAAAAAAAAAGAACATGTATACAATTAACCCTTGTGTTGTCCTCCGGTTGACCATGCACTTGTTTTCCTTCTGGGTCAAAATGAACACTTTTTTAAAACACATTGACGTTTTTGTCCCTTTTTTTAAAGCACTTTGTTTGTTTCAACATTTTCGATGCCATTTTTCACTAACACCAACTTACTACCACCAGTTTTACACTTATTTTTGGAATACATGGTCAATACATTACACAAATTATACCTAACTTTGAAATTATGAATTATTTTGACTAATATTAGAGGAACCTATGTTGATGGATAATCACAGACGTGCATCTCAAAGTTTAGTCAAGTTTGAAATACATTTCAATTTTTTTTCAAATGCTATAAAATTGTTTTGGGTAATTTGGTTAAAAAAGAAACCCATATTTCTGATATAGAAGTTTTGAGAACAGGTCAAATTTAACCCAAGGACAACACAAGGGTTAAGTGAAATATAGTCTTTGAGAGTTTTTTTGTTATGATTCCATTGGAATTGTTTCTTTATTTGGAATTGTTTGGAGGATTTGGTTTCAAATCTTATCGTGGGTTCCAAATTTAACATGCGCAAGTTTTGGTTTCCGTAGCGGCCAGGCGCTTGTGTTGCAGCCTTGGAGCACAGTGGCGCTCTAGTGTGGCTTTATTTTACATTGAAAAAGCCCCGTCAAACTGCAACCCACCTTTGAATCAAAATAAAACTTTCCTCTTATTTTTCGGCTGCATCTCTATTTTGGGTTTTTAATTCGTAATTAAACATACATGCAAATGTTCACTTAATTCCGGGACTTACCGAATTCAGTAATGGCTAAAATTGTGACCTTTTCAGGAAACAGCAAACCTGTAAAGACAAAGAAAAAGGCAAGATTTTACATTTAGTTTTACATGGGGATATTAGCATTATCCATAATTGTCACTAAAAACTATCAATTACATCAAAAATATTGGCGGTATTATACTGACATTATAGAATTAAACAAATTCCTTTTTAATCAGTACTCATTAAAGAGCAAGAGGACCAAAGTTATGATATCCCTCAAAGCAAAACTGTAAGTCTGGACTATTTTTACCATCGACTTTTAAAAAGAAAATTGACCAGGGTGCATTTTATCAGACATGAAGCCGACACGTTAAATTGCTGTCAGATTAGCACAAACAGACCAAGAGCTGTGGCTGTAACTGTCTGTACACGATCCGTTCTGCCTGCGCGATCCGTTCTGCACATGCACAAAATGTTCGCACATGCGCTGTTGTACGAGGATTCACGACACTGCACAATCTGTTCCACGCTTCTGGTCGACAGCCAAGCTAACGTTAGTTTAGCTAACAGCTAATTTGGCTAACCGCTAGCTGAGACAGCATGTAATAACTTTAAAAGACCCTCAAAATAAAACTTGAAAATAAACGTTAATATATATAACAGCTGTTACGTCAGTTCTACTTTACTTGTGCTCATTTAAAATACAATCACTCAATATTTGTCTTTATTGTTATTACTGTAAAGTCTTAATTTAGCTGTAGCCTGCTTTTCCCATTAAGTTTGACTTAACGTTATTTTAGACTGAATCTAGTTGTCAGCTAGCGGTTAGCCGAATTAGCTGTTAGCTAAACTAACGTTAGCTTCCCGGTGGAGGCTAGCCATAGGCTAGCGTGGAACAGATCGTGCAGGGCGTATCCTCGGTAAAACAGTATTATCTTGCGCATGCGCAGAACGGATCGTGCAGGCAGAACGGATCGTGTACCGACAGTAACGTTAAACATATGTGCGGTGGATTAAAGACAAGGCGGGCAGGCAAACGTCCGTGACCACAGTCAAACTAACGTTACGTTTTTATTTGTTAAATACATGTTTTAGTAATTTGTTCTTTAGTGTTTTACTCCGAAGGTTTATGCCACTTACAGTAACCTGCATTTAAGCCATCAAATGCGACAATGTCGACGTTGAGGCGTTTTACCCTCTTCGCCTCACTTTGCTCTTTGCCAGCTCTGTGTGTACAGCGTGTGCGAGCCGCTGTTGTGTTGGAGTCTGTTCCACCGTTGAATAGTATTTCCCTCTTGTTTAAATGTGTAGCGACCCCACTGTGGTTAGCGATAATGTGGTTCAAGTTCAGGTATCGTTAGGGGAAACATGTCGACGGGGGAACAGTCTTCCACATAGCTACACCTTAATTTATGGTAGCCGTGATGTCGCGAGGAGCACACCTCCCCGCCCTCGGCAAAAACACGTCTAGAGAGCAGAACAGGCCCTCTCCTAGTTTTTAAACACGATTTAAATACGAGCGTTATCATACTACCATTATTTTTTCATACAGAGACAACAAACGAATCTCCCTGTGCATGTGAAAAGAATGCAAATAACTTAGTTTAGT